>NC_065880.2:18712937-18780693 GCF_932274485.2 Patella vulgata
TAGTACTTGGATGGGTGACCGCCTGGGAACACCGGGTGCTGTAGACGCCTTTTTTCCCGATTGTTTCAACTAAAAATCAATTTTCCGCACTTCAGGCCATTGTACGTCTTCTTTGGCATAACATTAGCTCCCCCCCCCCCCTACGCCCCGGGGGAAAAAAGATACAGAAAGAATTTGAGTAAAAATAACTACGGGTTTTATTCACCTTCGCTCGTCTACGGCCACACCACGTTGAAAACACCAGTTCTCGTCCGATCACTGAAGTTAAGCAACGTCGGGCCCGGTCAGTACTTGGATGGGTGACCGCCTGGGAACACCGGGTGCTGTAGACGCCTAGTTTTTTGAAAAGAAACCAATTTTCGGCGGACTTGAGTTAAGCATAACTACGGGTTTTATTCGCCTTCTCTCGTCTACGGCCACACCACGTTGAAAACACCAGTTCTCGTCCGATCACTGAAGTTAAGCAACGTCGGGCCCGGTCAGTACTTGGATGGGTGACCGCCTGGGAACACCGGGTGCTGTAGACGCCTAGTTTTTTTGAAAAGAAACCAATTTTCGGCGGACTTGAGTTTGGAATAACTACGGGTTTTATTCGTCTTCTCTCGTCTACGGCCATACCACGTTGAAAACACCAGTTCTCGTCCGATCACTGAAGTTAAGCAACGTCGGGCCCGGTTAGTACTTGGATGGGTGACCGCCTGGGAACACCGGGTGCTGTAGACGCCTTTTTTCCCGATTGTTTCAACTAAAAATCAATTTTCCGCACTTCAGGCCATTGTACGTCTTCTTTGGCATAACATTAGCTCCCCCCCCCCCCCTACGCCCCGGGGGAAAAAAGATACAGAAAGAATTTGAGTAAAAATAACTACGGGTTTTATTCACCTTCGCTCGTCTACGGCCACACCACGTTGAAAACACCAGTTCTCGTCCGATCACTGAAGTTAAGCAACGTCGGGCCCGGTCAGTACTTGGATGGGTGACCGCCTGGGAACACCGGGTGCTGTAGACGCCTAGTTTTTTGAAAAGAAACCAATTTTCGGCGGACTTGAGTTAAGCATAACTACGGGTTTTATTCGCCTTCTCTCGTCTACGGCCACACCACGTTGAAAACACCAGTTCTCGTCCGATCACTGAAGTTAAGCAACGTCGGGCCCGGTCAGTACTTGGATGGGTGACCGCCTGGGAACACCGGGTGCTGTAGACGCCTAGTTTTTTTGAAAAGAAACCAATTTTCGGCGGACTTGAGTTTGGAATAACTACGGGTTTTATTCGTCTTCTCTCGTCTACGGCCATACCACGTTGAAAACACCAGTTCTCGTCCGATCACTGAAGTTAAGCAACGTCGGGCCCGGTTAGTACTTGGATGGGTGACCGCCTGGGAACACCGGGTGCTGTAGACGCCTTTTTTCCCGATTGTTTCAACTAAAAATCAATTTTCCGCACTTCAGGCCATTGTACGTCTTCTTTGGCATAACATTAGCTCCCCCCCCCCCCTACGCCCCGGGGGAAAAAAGATACAGAAAGAATTTGAGTAAAAATAACTACGGGTTTTATTCACCTTCGCTCGTCTACGGCCACACCACGTTGAAAACACCAGTTCTCGTCCGATCACTGAAGTTAAGCAACGTCGGGCCCGGTCAGTACTTGGATGGGTGACCGCCTGGGAACACCGGGTGCTGTAGACGCCTAGTTTTTTGAAAAGAAACCAATTTTCGGCGGACTTGAGTTAAGCATAACTACGGGTTTTATTCGCCTTCTCTCGTCTACGGCCACACCACGTTGAAAACACCAGTTCTCGTCCGATCACTGAAGTTAAGCAACGTCGGGCCCGGTCAGTACTTGGATGGGTGACCGCCTGGGAACACCGGGTGCTGTAGACGCCTAGTTTTTTTGAAAAGAAACCAATTTTCGGCGGACTTGAGTTTGGAATAACTACGGGTTTTATTCGTCTTCTCTCGTCTACGGCCATACCACGTTGAAAACACCAGTTCTCGTCCGATCACTGAAGTTAAGCAACGTCGGGCCCGGTTAGTACTTGGATGGGTGACCGCCTGGGAACACCGGGTGCTGTAGACGCCTTTTTTCCCGATTGTTTCAACTAAAAATCAATTTTCCGCACTTCAGGCCATTGTACGTCTTCTTTGGCATAACATTAGCTCCCCCCCCCCCCCTACGCCCCGGGGGAAAAAAGATACAGAAAGAATTTGAGTAAAAATAACTACGGGTTTTATTCACCTTCGCTCGTCTACGGCCACACCACGTTGAAAACACCAGTTCTCGTCCGATCACTGAAGTTAAGCAACGTCGGGCCCGGTCAGTACTTGGATGGGTGACCGCCTGGGAACACCGGGTGCTGTAGACGCCTAGTTTTTTGAAAAGAAACCAATTTTCGGCGGACTTGAGTTAAGCATAACTACGGGTTTTATTCGCCTTCTCTCGTCTACGGCCACACCACGTTGAAAACACCAGTTCTCGTCCGATCACTGAAGTTAAGCAACGTCGGGCCCGGTCAGTACTTGGATGGGTGACCGCCTGGGAACACCGGGTGCTGTAGACGCCTAGTTTTTTTGAAAAGAAACCAATTTTCGGCGGACTTGAGTTTGGAATAACTACGGGTTTTATTCGTCTTCTCTCGTCTACGGCCATACCACGTTGAAAACACCAGTTCTCGTCCGATTACTGAAGTTAAGCAACGTCGGGCCCGGTTAGTACTTGGATGGGTGACCGCCTGGGAACACCGGGTGCTGTAGACGCCTTTTTTCCCGATTGTTTCAACTAAAAATCAATTTTCCGCACTTCAGGCCATTGTACGTCTTCTTTGGCATAACATTAGCTCCCCCCCCCCCCTACGCCCCGGGGGAAAAAAGATACAGAAAGAATTTGAGTAAAAATAACTACGGGTTTTATTCACCTTCGCTCGTCTACGGCCACACCACGTTGAAAACACCAGTTCTCGTCCGATCACTGAAGTTAAGCAACGTCGGGCCCGGTCAGTACTTGGATGCGTGACCGCCTGGGAACACCGGGTGCTGTAGACGCCTAGTTTTTTGAAAAGAAACCAATTTTCGGCGGACTTGAGTTAAGCATAACTACGGGTTTTATTCGCCTTCTCTCGTCTACGGCCACACCACGTTGAAAACACCAGTTCTCGTCCGATCACTGAAGTTAAGCAACGTCGGGCCCGGTCAGTACTTGGATGGGTGACCGCCTGGGAACACCGGGTGCTGTAGACGCCTAGTTTTTTTGAAAAGAAACCAATTTTCGGCGGACTTGAGTTTGGAATAACTACGGGTTTTATTCGTCTTCTCTCGTCTACGGCCATACCACGTTGAAAACACCAGTTCTCGTCCGATCACTGAAGTTAAGCAACGTCGGGCCCGGTTAGTACTTGGATGGGTGACCGCCTGGGAACACCGGGTGCTGTAGACGCCTTTTTTCCCGATTGTTTCAACTAAAAATCAATTTTCCGCACTTCAGGCCATTGTACGTCTTCTTTGGCATAACATTAGCTCCCCCCCCCCCCCTACGCCCCGGGGGAAAAAAGATACAGAAAGAATTTGAGTAAAAATAACTACGGGTTTTATTCACCTTCGCTCGTCTACGGCCACACCACGTTGAAAACACCAGTTCTCGTCCGATCACTGAAGTTAAGCAACGTCGGGCCCGGTCAGTACTTGGATGGGTGACCGCCTGGGAACACCGGGTGCTGTAGACGCCTAGTTTTTTGAAAAGAAACCAATTTTCGGCGGACTTGAGTTAAGCATAACTACGGGTTTTATTCGCCTTCTCTCGTCTACGGCCACACCACGTTGAAAACACCAGTTCTCGTCCGATCACTGAAGTTAAGCAACGTCGGGCCCGGTCAGTACTTGGATGGGTGACCGCCTGGGAACACCGGGTGCTGTAGACGCCTAGTTTTTTTGAAAAGAAACCAATTTTCGGCGGACTTGAGTTTGGAATAACTACGGGTTTTATTCGTCTTCTCTCGTCTACGGCCATACCACGTTGAAAACACCAGTTCTCGTCCGATCACTGAAGTTAAGCAACGTCGGGCCCGGTTAGTACTTGGATGGGTGACCGCCTGGGAACACCGGGTGCTGTAGACGCCTTTTTTCCCGATTGTTTCAACTAAAAATCAATTTTCCGCACTTCAGGCCATTGTACGTCTTCTTTGGCATAACATTAGCTCCCCCCCCCCCCCCTACGCCCCGGGGGAAAAAAGATACAGAAAGAATTTGAGTAAAAATAACTACGGGTTTTATTCACCTTCGCTCGTCTACGGCCACACCACGTTGAAAACACCAGTTCTCGTCCGATCACTGAAGTTAAGCAACGTCGGGCCCGGTCAGTACTTGGATGGGTGACCGCCTGGGAACACCGGGTGCTGTAGACGCCTAGTTTTTTGAAAAGAAACCAATTTTCGGCGGACTTGAGTTAAGCATAACTACGGGTTTTATTCGCCTTCTCTCGTCTACGGCCACACCACGTTGAAAACACCAGTTCTCGTCCGATCACTGAAGTTAAGCAACGTCGGGCCCGGTCAGTACTTGGATGGGTGACCGCCTGGGAACACCGGGTGCTGTAGACGCCTAGTTTTTTTGAAAAGAAACCAATTTTCGGCGGACTTGAGTTTGGAATAACTACGGGTTTTATTCGTCTTCTCTCGTCTACGGCCATACCACGTTGAAAACACCAGTTCTCGTCCGATCACTGAAGTTAAGCAACGTCGGGCCCGGTTAGTACTTGGATGGGTGACCGCCTGGGAACACCGGGTGCTGTAGACGCCTTTTTTCCCGATTGTTTCAACTAAAAATCAATTTTCCGCACTTCAGGCCATTGTACGTCTTCTTTGGCATAACATTAGCTCCCCCCCCCCCCCCTACGCCCCGGGGGAAAAAAGATACAGAAAGAATTTGAGTAAAAATAACTACGGGTTTTATTCACCTTCGCTCGTCTACGGCCACACCACGTTGAAAACACCAGTTCTCGTCCGATCACTGAAGTTAAGCAACGTCGGGCCCGGTCAGTACTTGGATGGGTGACCGCCTGGGAACACCGGGTGCTGTAGACGCCTAGTTTTTTGAAAAGAAACCAATTTTCGGCGGACTTGAGTTAAGCATAACTACGGGTTTTATTCGCCTTCTCTCGTCTACGGCCACACCACGTTGAAAACACCAGTTCTCGTCCGATCACTGAAGTTAAGCAACGTCGGGCCCGGTCAGTACTTGGATGGGTGACCGCCTGGGAACACCGGGTGCTGTAGACGCCTAGTTTTTTTGAAAAGAAACCAATTTTCGGCGGACTTGAGTTTGGAATAACTACGGGTTTTATTCGTCTTCTCTCGTCTACGGCCATACCACGTTGAAAACACCAGTTCTCGTCCGATCACTGAAGTTAAGCAACGTCGGGCCCGGTTAGTACTTGGATGGGTGACCGCCTGGGAACACCGGGTGCTGTAGACGCCTTTTTTCCCGATTGTTTCAACTAAAAATCAATTTTCCGCACTTCAGGCCATTGTACGTCTTCTTTGGCATAACATTAGCTCCCCCCCCCCCCTACGCCCCGGGGGAAAAAAGATACAGAAAGAATTTGAGTAAAAATAACTACGGGTTTTATTCACCTTCGCTCGTCTACGGCCACACCACGTTGAAAACACCAGTTCTCGTCCGATCACTGAAGTTAAGCAACGTCGGGCCCGGTCAGTACTTGGATGGGTGACCGCCTGGGAACACCGGGTGCTGTAGACGCCTAGTTTTTTGAAAAGAAACCAATTTTCGGCGGACTTGAGTTAAGCATAACTACGGGTTTTATTCGCCTTCTCTCGTCTACGGCCACACCACGTTGAAAACACCAGTTCTCGTCCGATCACTGAAGTTAAGCAACGTCGGGCCCGGTCAGTACTTGGATGGGTGACCGCCTGGGAACACCGGGTGCTGTAGACGCCTAGTTTTTTTGAAAAGAAACCAATTTTCGGCGGACTTGAGTTTGGAATAACTACGGGTTTTATTCGTCTTCTCTCGTCTACGGCCATACCACGTTGAAAACACCAGTTCTCGTCCGATCACTGAAGTTAAGCAACGTCGGGCCCGGTTAGTACTTGGATGGGTGACCGCCTGGGAACACCGGGTGCTGTAGACGCCTTTTTTCCCGATTGTTTCAACTAAAAATCAATTTTCCGCACTTCAGGCCATTGTACGTCTTCTTTGGCATAACATTAGCTCCCCCCCCCCCCTACGCCCCGGGGGAAAAAAGATACAGAAAGAATTTGAGTAAAAATAACTACGGGTTTTATTCACCTTCGCTCGTCTACGGCCACACCACGTTGAAAACACCAGTTCTCGTCCGATCACTGAAGTTAAGCAACGTCGGGCCCGGTCAGTACTTGGATGGGTGACCGCCTGGGAACACCGGGTGCTGTAGACGCCTAGTTTTTTGAAAAGAAACCAATTTTCGGCGGACTTGAGTTAAGCATAACTACGGGTTTTATTCGCCTTCTCTCGTCTACGGCCACACCACGTTGAAAACACCAGTTCTCGTCCGATCACTGAAGTTAAGCAACGTCGGGCCCGGTCAGTACTTGGATGGGTGACCGCCTGGGAACACCGGGTGCTGTAGACGCCTAGTTTTTTTGAAAAGAAACCAATTTTCGGCGGACTTGAGTTTGGAATAACTACGGGTTTTATTCGTCTTCTCTCGTCTACGGCCATACCACGTTGAAAACACCAGTTCTCGTCCGATCACTGAAGTTAAGCAACGTCGGGCCCGGTTAGTACTTGGATGGGTGACCGCCTGGGAACACCGGGTGCTGTAGACGCCTTTTTTCCCGATTGTTTCAACTAAAAATCAATTTTCCGCACTTCAGGCCATTGTACGTCTTCTTTGGCATAACATTAGCTCCCCCCCCCCCTACGCCCCGGGGGAAAAAAGATACAGAAAGAATTTGAGTAAAAATAACTACGGGTTTTATTCACCTTCGCTCGTCTACGGCCACACCACGTTGAAAACACCAGTTCTCGTCCGATCACTGAAGTTAAGCAACGTCGGGCCCGGTCAGTACTTGGATGGGTGACCGCCTGGGAACACCGGGTGCTGTAGACGCCTAGTTTTTTGAAAAGAAACCAATTTTCGGCGGACTTGAGTTAAGCATAACTACGGGTTTTATTCGCCTTCTCTCGTCTACGGCCACACCACGTTGAAAACACCAGTTCTCGTCCGATCACTGAAGTTAAGCAACGTCGGGCCCGGTCAGTACTTGGATGGGTGACCGCCTGGGAACACCGGGTGCTGTAGACGCCTAGTTTTTTTGAAAAGAAACCAATTTTCGGCGGACTTGAGTTTGGAATAACTACGGGTTTTATTCGTCTTCTCTCGTCTACGGCCATACCACGTTGAAAACACCAGTTCTCGTCCGATCACTGAAGTTAAGCAACGTCGGGCCCGGTTAGTACTTGGATGGGTGACCGCCTGGGAACACCGGGTGCTGTAGACGCCTTTTTTCCCGATTGTTTCAACTAAAAATCAATTTTCCGCACTTCAGGCCATTGTACGTCTTCTTTGGCATAACATTAGCTCCCCCCCCCCTACGCCCCGGGGGAAAAAAGATACAGAAAGAATTTGAGTAAAAATAACTACGGGTTTTATTCACCTTCGCTCGTCTACGGCCACACCACGTTGAAAACACCAGTTCTCGTCCGATCACTGAAGTTAAGCAACGTCGGGCCCGGTCAGTACTTGGATGGGTGACCGCCTGGGAACACCGGGTGCTGTAGACGCCTAGTTTTTTGAAAAGAAACCAATTTTCGGCGGACTTGAGTTAAGCATAACTACGGGTTTTATTCGCCTTCTCTCGTCTACGGCCACACCACGTTGAAAACACCAGTTCTCGTCCGATCACTGAAGTTAAGCAACGTCGGGCCCGGTCAGTACTTGGATGGGTGACCGCCTGGGAACACCGGGTGCTGTAGACGCCTAGTTTTTTTGAAAAGAAACCAATTTTCGGCGGACTTGAGTTTGGAATAACTACGGGTTTTATTCGTCTTCTCTCGTCTACGGCCATACCACGTTGAAAACACCAGTTCTCGTCCGATCACTGAAGTTAAGCAACGTCGGGCCCGGTTAGTACTTGGATGGGTGACCGCCTGGGAACACCGGGTGCTGTAGACGCCTTTTTTCCCGATTGTTTCAACTAAAAATCAATTTTCCGCACTTCAGGCCATTGTACGTCTTCTTTGGCATAACATTAGCTCCCCCCCCCCCCCTACGCCCCGGGGGAAAAAAGATACAGAAAGAATTTGAGTAAAAATAACTACGGGTTTTATTCACCTTCGCTCGTCTACGGCCACACCACGTTGAAAACACCAGTTCTCGTCCGATCACTGAAGTTAAGCAACGTCGGGCCCGGTCAGTACTTGGATGGGTGACCGCCTGGGAACACCGGGTGCTGTAGACGCCTAGTTTTTTGAAAAGAAACCAATTTTCGGCGGACTTGAGTTAAGCATAACTACGGGTTTTATTCGCCTTCTCTCGTCTACGGCCACACCACGTTGAAAACACCAGTTCTCGTCCGATCACTGAAGTTAAGCAACGTCGGGCCCGGTCAGTACTTGGATGGGTGACCGCCTGGGAACACCGGGTGCTGTAGACGCCTAGTTTTTTTGAAAAGAAACCAATTTTCGGCGGACTTGAGTTTGGAATAACTACGGGTTTTATTCGTCTTCTCTCGTCTACGGCCATACCACGTTGAAAACACCAGTTCTCGTCCGATCACTGAAGTTAAGCAACGTCGGGCCCGGTTAGTACTTGGATGGGTGACCGCCTGGGAACACCGGGTGCTGTAGACGCCTTTTTTCCCGATTGTTTCAACTAAAAATCAATTTTCCGCACTTCAGGCCATTGTACGTCTTCTTTGGCATAACATTAGCTCCCCCCCCCCCTACGCCCCGGGGGAAAAAAGATACAGAAAGAATTTGAGTAAAAATAACTACGGGTTTTATTCACCTTCGCTCGTCTACGGCCACACCACGTTGAAAACACCAGTTCTCGTCCGATCACTGAAGTTAAGCAACGTCGGGCCCGGTCAGTACTTGGATGGGTGACCGCCTGGGAACACCGGGTGCTGTAGACGCCTAGTTTTTTGAAAAGAAACCAATTTTCGGCGGACTTGAGTTAAGCATAACTACGGGTTTTATTCGCCTTCTCTCGTCTACGGCCACACCACGTTGAAAACACCAGTTCTCGTCCGATCACTGAAGTTAAGCAACGTCGGGCCCGGTCAGTACTTGGATGGGTGACCGCCTGGGAACACCGGGTGCTGTAGACGCCTAGTTTTTTTGAAAAGAAACCAATTTTCGGCGGACTTGAGTTTGGAATAACTACGGGTTTTATTCGTCTTCTCTCGTCTACGGCCATACCACGTTGAAAACACCAGTTCTCGTCCGATCACTGAAGTTAAGCAACGTCGGGCCCGGTTAGTACTTGGATGGGTGACCGCCTGGGAACACCGGGTGCTGTAGACGCCTTTTTTCCCGATTGTTTCAACTAAAAATCAATTTTCCGCACTTCAGGCCATTGTACGTCTTCTTTGGCATAACATTAGCTCCCCCCCCCCCTACGCCCCGGGGGAAAAAAGATACAGAAAGAATTTGAGTAAAAATAACTACGGGTTTTATTCACCTTCGCTCGTCTACGGCCACACCACGTTGAAAACACCAGTTCTCGTCCGATCACTGAAGTTAAGCAACGTCGGGCCCGGTCAGTACTTGGATGGGTGACCGCCTGGGAACACCGGGTGCTGTAGACGCCTAGTTTTTTGAAAAGAAACCAATTTTCGGCGGACTTGAGTTAAGCATAACTACGGGTTTTATTCGCCTTCTCTCGTCTACGGCCACACCACGTTGAAAACACCAGTTCTCGTCCGATCACTGAAGTTAAGCAACGTCGGGCCCGGTCAGTACTTGGATGGGTGACCGCCTGGGAACACCGGGTGCTGTAGACGCCTAGTTTTTTTGAAAAGAAACCAATTTTCGGCGGACTTGAGTTTGGAATAACTACGGGTTTTATTCGTCTTCTCTCGTCTACGGCCATACCACGTTGAAAACACCAGTTCTCGTCCGATCACTGAAGTTAAGCAACGTCGGGCCCGGTTAGTACTTGGATGGGTGACCGCCTGGGAACACCGGGTGCTGTAGACGCCTTTTTTCCCGATTGTTTCAACTAAAAATCAATTTTCCGCACTTCAGGCCATTGTACGTCTTCTTTGGCATAACATTAGCTCCCCCCCCCCCTACGCCCCGGGGAAAAAAAGATACAGAAAGAATTTGAGTAAAAATAACTACGGGTTTTATTCACCTTCGCTCGTCTACGGCCACACCACGTTGAAAACACCAGTTCTCGTCCGATCACTGAAGTTAAGCAACGTCGGGCCCGGTCAGTACTTGGATGGGTGACCGCCTGGGAACACCGGGTGCTGTAGACGCCTAGTTTTTTGAAAAGAAACCAATTTTCGGCGGACTTGAGTTAAGCATAACTACGGGTTTTATTCGCCTTCTCTCGTCTACGGCCACACCACGTTGAAAACACCAGTTCTCGTCCGATCACTGAAGTTAAGCAACGTCGGGCCCGGTCAGTACTTGGATGGGTGACCGCCTGGGAACACCGGGTGCTGTAGACGCCTAGTTTTTTTGAAAAGAAACCAATTTTCGGCGGACTTGAGTTTGGAATAACTACGGGTTTTATTCGTCTTCTCTCGTCTACGGCCATACCACGTTGAAAACACCAGTTCTCGTCCGATCACTGAAGTTAAGCAACGTCGGGCCCGGTTAGTACTTGGATGGGTGACCGCCTGGGAACACCGGGTGCTGTAGACGCCTTTTTTCCCGATTGTTTCAACTAAAAATCAATTTTCCGCACTTCAGGCCATTGTACGTCTTCTTTGGCATAACATTAGCTCCCCCCCCCCCTACGCCCCGGGGGAAAAAAGATACAGAAAGAATTTGAGTAAAAATAACTACGGGTTTTATTCACCTTCGCTCGTCTACGGCCACACCACGTTGAAAACACCAGTTCTCGTCCGATCACTGAAGTTAAGCAACGTCGGGCCCGGTCAGTACTTGGATGGGTGACCGCCTGGGAACACCGGGTGCTGTAGACGCCTAGTTTTTTGAAAAGAAACCAATTTTCGGCGGACTTGAGTTAAGCATAACTACGGGTTTTATTCGCCTTCTCTCGTCTACGGCCACACCACGTTGAAAACACCAGTTCTCGTCCGATCACTGAAGTTAAGCAACGTCGGGCCCGGTCAGTACTTGGATGGGTGACCGCCTGGGAACACCGGGTGCTGTAGACGCCTAGTTTTTTTGAAAAGAAACCAATTTTCGGCGGACTTGAGTTTGGAATAACTACGGGTTTTATTCGTCTTCTCTCGTCTACGGCCATACCACGTTGAAAACACCAGTTCTCGTCCGATCACTGAAGTTAAGCAACGTCGGGCCCGGTTAGTACTTGGATGGGTGACCGCCTGGGAACACCGGGTGCTGTAGACGCCTTTTTTCCCGATTGTTTCAACTAAAAATCAATTTTCCGCACTTCAGGCCATTGTACGTCTTCTTTGGCATAACATTAGCTCCCCCCCCCCCCTACGCCCCGGGGGAAAAAAGATACAGAAAGAATTTGAGTAAAAATAACTACGGGTTTTATTCACCTTCGCTCGTCTACGGCCACACCACGTTGAAAACACCAGTTCTCGTCCGATCACTGAAGTTAAGCAACGTCGGGCCCGGTCAGTACTTGGATGGGTGACCGCCTGGGAACACCGGGTGCTGTAGACGCCTAGTTTTTTGAAAAGAAACCAATTTTCGGCGGACTTGAGTTAAGCATAACTACGGGTTTTATTCGCCTTCTCTCGTCTACGGCCACACCACGTTGAAAACACCAGTTCTCGTCCGATCACTGAAGTTAAGCAACGTCGGGCCCGGTCAGTACTTGGATGGGTGACCGCCTGGGAACACCGGGTGCTGTAGACGCCTAGTTTTTTTGAAAAGAAACCAATTTTCGGCGGACTTGAGTTTGGAATAACTACGGGTTTTATTCGTCTTCTCTCGACTACGGCCATACCACGTTGAAAACACCAGTTCTCGTCCGATCACTGAAGTTAAGCAACGTCGGGCCCGGTTAGTACTTGGATGGGTGACCGCCTGGGAACACCGGGTGCTGTAGACGCCTTTTTTCCCGATTGTTTCAACTAAAAATCAATTTTCCGCACTTCAGGCCATTGTACGTCTTCTTTGGCATAACATTAGCTCCCCCCCCCCTACGCCCCGGGGGAAAAAAGATACAGAAAGAATTTGAGTAAAAATAACTACGGGTTTTATTCACCTTCGCTCGTCTACGGCCACACCACGTTGAAAACACCAGTTCTCGTCCGATCACTGAAGTTAAGCAACGTCGGGCCCGGTCAGTACTTGGATGGGTGACCGCCTGGGAACACCGGGTGCTGTAGACGCCTAGTTTTTTGAAAAGAAACCAATTTTCGGCGGACTTGAGTTAAGCATAACTACGGGTTTTATTCGCCTTCTCTCGTCTACGGCCACACCACGTTGAAAACACCAGTTCTCGTCCGATCACTGAAGTTAAGCAACGTCGGGCCCGGTCAGTACTTGGATGGGTGACCGCCTGGGAACACCGGGTGCTGTAGACGCCTAGTTTTTTTGAAAAGAAACCAATTTTCGGCGGACTTGAGTTTGGAATAACTACGGGTTTTATTCGTCTTCTCTCGTCTACGGCCATACCACGTTGAAAACACCAGTTCTCGTCCGATCACTGAAGTTAAGCAACGTCGGGCCCGGTTAGTACTTGGATGGGTGACCGCCTGGGAACACCGGGTGCTGTAGACGCCTTTTTTCCCGATTGTTTCAACTAAAAATCAATTTTCCGCACTTCAGGCCATTGTACGTCTTCTTTGGCATAACATTAGCTCCCCCCCCCCCCTACGCCCCGGGGGAAAAAAGATACAGAAAGAATTTGAGTAAAAATAACTACGGGTTTTATTCACCTTCGCTCGTCTACGGCCACACCACGTTGAAAACACCAGTTCTCGTCCGATCACTGAAGTTAAGCAACGTCGGGCCCGGTCAGTACTTGGATGGGTGACCGCCTGGGAACACCGGGTGCTGTAGACGCCTAGTTTTTGGAAAAGAAACCAATTTTCGGCGGACTTGAGTTAAGCATAACTACGGGTTTTATTCGCCTTCTCTCGTCTACGGCCACACCACGTTGAAAACACCAGTTCTCGTCCGATCACTGAAGTTAAGCAACGTCGGGCCCGGTCAGTACTTGGATGGGTGACCGCCTGGGAACACCGGGTGCTGTAGACGCCTAGTTTTTTTGAAAAGAAACCAATTTTCGGCGGACTTGAGTTTGGAATAACTACGGGTTTTATTCGTCTTCTCTCGTCTACGGCCATACCACGTTGAAAACACCAGTTCTCGTCCGATCACTGAAGTTAAGCAACGTCGGGCCCGGTTAGTACTTGGATGGGTGACCGCCTGGGAACACCGGGTGCTGTAGACGCCTTTTTTCCCGATTGTTTCAACTAAAAATCAATTTTCCGCACTTCAGGCCATTGTACGTCTTCTTTGGCATAACATTAGCTCCCCCCCCCCCTACGCCCCGGGGGAAAAAAGATACAGAAAGAATTTGAGTAAAAATAACTACGGGTTTTATTCACCTTCGCTCGTCTACGGCCACACCACGTTGAAAACACCAGTTCTCGTCCGATCACTGAAGTTAAGCAACGTCGGGCCCGGTCAGTACTTGGATGGGTGACCGCCTGGGAACACCGGGTGCTGTAGACGCCTAGTTTTTTGAAAAGAAACCAATTTTCGGCGGACTTGAGTTAAGCATAACTACGGGTTTTATTCGCCTTCTCTCGTCTACGGCCACACCACGTTGAAAACACCAGTTCTCGTCCGATCACTGAAGTTAAGCAACGTCGGGCCCGGTCAGTACTTGGATGGGTGACCGCCTGGGAACACCGGGTGCTGTAGACGCCTAGTTTTTTTGAAAAGAAACCAATTTTCGGCGGACTTGAGTTTGGAATAACTACGGGTTTTATTCGTCTTCTCTCGTCTACGGCCATACCACGTTGAAAACACCAGTTCTCTTCCGATCACTGAAGTTAAGCAACGTCGGGCCCGGTTAGTACTTGGATGGGTGACCGCCTGGGAACACCGGGTGCTGTAGACGCCTTTTTTCCCGATTGTTTCAACTAAAAATCAATTTTCCGCACTTCAGGCCATTGTACGTCTTCTTTGGCATAACATTAGCTCCCCCCCCCCCTACGCCCCGGGGGAAAAAAGATACAGAAAGAATTTGAGTAAAAATAACTACGGGTTTTATTCACCTTCGCTCGTCTACGGCCACACCACGTTGAAAACACCAGTTCTCGTCCGATCACTGAAGTTAAGCAACGTCGGGCCCGGTCAGTACTTGGATGGGTGACCGCCTGGGAACACCGGGTGCTGTAGACGCCTAGTTTTTTGAAAAGAAACCAATTTTCGGCGGACTTGAGTTAAGCATAACTACGGGTTTTATTCGCCTTCTCTCGTCTACGGCCACACCACGTTGAAAACACCAGTTCTCGTCCGATCACTGAAGTTAAGCAACGTCGGGCCCGGTCAGTACTTGGATGGGTGACCGCCTGGGAACACCGGGTGCTGTAGACGCCTAGTTTTTTTGAAAAGAAACCAATTTTCGGCGGACTTGAGTTTGGAATAACTACGGGTTTTATTCGTCTTCTCTCGTCTACGGCCATACCACGTTGAAAACACCAGTTCTCGTCCGATCACTGAAGTTAAGCAACGTCGGGCCCGGTTAGTACTTGGATGGGTGACCGCCTGGGAACACCGGGTGCTGTAGACGCCTTTTTTCCCGATTGTTTCAACTAAAAATCAGTTTTCCGCACTTCAGGCCATTGTACGTCTTCTTTGGCATAACATTAGCTCCCCCCCCCCCCCTACGCCCCGGGGGAAAAAAGATACAGAAAGAATTTGAGTAAAAATAACTACGGGTTTTATTCACCTTCGCTCGTCTACGGCCACACCACGTTGAAAACACCAGTTCTCGTCCGATCACTGAAGTTAAGCAACGTCGGGCCCGGTCAGTACTTGGATGGGTGACCGCCTGGGAACACCGGGTGCTGTAGACGCCTAGTTTTTGGAAAAGAAACCAATTTTCGGCGGACTTGAGTTAAGCATAACTACGGGTTTTATTCGCCTTCTCTCGTCTACGGCCACACCACGTTGAAAACACCAGTTCTCGTCCGATCACTGAAGTTAAGCAACGTCGGGCCCGGTCAGTACTTGGATGGGTGACCGCCTGGGAACACCGGGTGCTGTAGACGCCTAGTTTTTTTGAAAAGAAACCAATTTTCGGCGGACTTGAGTTTGGAATAACTACGGGTTTTATTCGTCTTCTCTCGTCTACGGCCATACCACGTTGAAAACACCAGTTCTCGTCCGATCACTGAAGTTAAGCAACGTCGGGCCCGGTTAGTACTTGGATGGGTGACCGCCTGGGAACACCGGGTGCTGTAGACGCCTTTTTTCCCGATTGTTTCAACTAAAAATCAATTTTCCGCACTTCAGGCCATTGTACGTCTTCTTTGGCATAACATTAGCTCCCCCCCCCCCCTACGCCCCGGGGGAAAAAAGATACAGAAAGAATTTGAGTAAAAATAACTACGGGTTTTATTCACCTTCGCTCGTCTACGGCCACACCACGTTGAAAACACCAGTTCTCGTCCGATCACTGAAGTTAAGCAACGTCGGGCCCGGTCAGTACTTGGATGGGTGACCGCCTGGGAACACCGGGTGCTGTAGACGCCTAGTTTTTTGAAAAGAAACCAATTTTCGGCGGACTTGAGTTAAGCATAACTACGGGTTTTATTCGCCTTCTCTCGTCTACGGCCACACCACGTTGAAAACACCAGTTCTCGTCCGATCACTGAAGTTAAGCAACGTCGGGCCCGGTCAGTACTTGGATGGGTGACCGCCTGGGAACACCGGGTGCTGTAGACGCCTAGTTTTTTTGAAAAGAAACCAATTTTCGGCGGACTTGAGTTTGGAATAACTACGGGTTTTATTCGTCTTCTCTCGTCTACGGCCATACCACGTTGAAAACACCAGTTCTCGTCCGATCACTGAAGTTAAGCAACGTCGGGCCCGGTTAGTACTTGGATGGGTGACCGCCTGGGAACACCGGGTGCTGTAGACGCCTTTTTTCCCGATTGTTTCAACTAAAAATCAATTTTCCGCACTTCAGGCCATTGTACGTCTTCTTTGGCATAACATTAGCTCCCCCCCCCCCTACGCCCCGGGGGAAAAAAGATACAGAAAGAATTTGAGTAAAAATAACTACGGGTTTTATTCACCTTCGCTCGTCTACGGCCACACCACGTTGAAAACACCAGTTCTCGTCCGATCACTGAAGTTAAGCAACGTCGGGCCCGGTCAGTACTTGGATGGGTGACCGCCTGGGAACACCGGGTGCTGTAGACGCCTAGTTTTTTGAAAAGAAACCAATTTTCGGCGGACTTGAGTTAAGCATAACTACGGGTTTTATTCGCCTTCTCTCGTCTACGGCCACACCACGTTGAAAACACCAGTTCTCGTCCGATCACTGAAGTTAAGCAACGTCGGGCCCGGTCAGTACTTGGATGGGTGACCGCCTGGGAACACCGGGTGCTGTAGACGCCTAGTTTTTTTGAAAAGAAACCAATTTTCGGCGGACTTGAGTTTGGAATAACTACGGGTTTTATTCGTCTTCTCTCGTCTACGGCCATACCACGTTGAAAACACCAGTTCTCGTCCGATCACTGAAGTTAAGCAACGTCGGGCCCGGTTAGTACTTGGATGGGTGACCGCCTGGGAACACCGGGTGCTGTAGACGCCTTTTTTCCCGATTGTTTCAACTAAAAATCAATTTTCCGCACTTCAGGCCATTGTACGTCTTCTTTGGCATAACATTAGCTCCCCCCCCCCCCTACGCCCCGGGGGAAAAAAGATACAGAAAGAATTTGAGTAAAAATAACTACGGGTTTTATTCACCTTCGCTCGTCTACGGCCACACCACGTTGAAAACACCAGTTCTCGTCCGATCACTGAAGTTAAGCAACGTCGGGCCCGGTCAGTACTTGGATGGGTGACCGCCTGGGAACACCGGGTGCTGTAGACGCCTAGTTTTTTGAAAAGAAACCAATTTTCGGCGGACTTGAGTTAAGCATAACTACGGGTTTTATTCGCCTTCTCTCGTCTACGGCCACACCACGTTGAAAACACCAGTTCTCGTCCGATCACTGAAGTTAAGCAACGTCGGGCCCGGTCAGTACTTGGATGGGTGACCGCCTGGGAACACCGGGTGCTGTAGACGCCTAGTTTTTTTGAAAAGAAACCAATTTTCGGCGGACTTGAGTTTGGAATAACTACGGGTTTTATTCGTCTTCTCTCGTCTACGGCCATACCACGTTGAAAACACCAGTTCTCGTCCGATCACTGAAGTTAAGCAACGTCGGGCCCGGTTAGTACTTGGATGGGTGACCGCCTGGGAACACCGGGTGCTGTAGACGCCTTTTTTCCCGATTGTTTCAACTAAAAATCAATTTTCCGCACTTCAGGCCATTGTACGTCTTCTTTGGCATAACATTAGCTCCCCCCCCCCCTACGCCCCGGGGGAAAAAAGATACAGAAAGAATTTGAGTAAAAATAACTACGGGTTTTATTCACCTTCGCTCGTCTACGGCCACACCACGTTGAAAACACCAGTTCTCGTCCGATCACTGAAGTTAAGCAACGTCGGGCCCGGTCAGTACTTGGATGGGTGACCGCCTGGGAACACCGGGTGCTGTAGACGCCTAGTTTTTTGAAAAGAAACCAATTTTCGGCGGACTTGAGTTAAGCATAACTACGGGTTTTATTCGCCTTCTCTCGTCTACGGCCACACCACGTTGAAAACACCAGTTCTCGTCCGATCACTGAAGTTAAGCAACGTCGGGCCCGGTCAGTACTTGGATGGGTGACCGCCTGGGAACACCGGGTGCTGTAGACGCCTAGTTTTTTTGAAAAGAAACCAATTTTCGGCGGACTTGAGTTTGGAATAACTACGGGTTTTATTCGTCTTCTCTCGTCTACGGCCATACCACGTTGAAAACACCAGTTCTCGTCCGATCACTGAAGTTAAGCAACGTCGGGCCCGGTTAGTACTTGGATGGGTGACCGCCTGGGAACACCGGGTGCTGTAGACGCCTTTTTTCCCGATTGTTTCAACTAAAAATCAATTTTCCGCACTTCAGGCCATTGTACGTCTTCTTTGGCATAACATTAGCTCCCCCCCCCCCCTACGCCCCGGGGGAAAAAAGATACAGAAAGAATTTGAGTAAAAATAACTACGGGTTTTATTCACCTTCGCTCGTCTACGGCCACACCACGTTGAAAACACCAGTTCTCGTCCGATCACTGAAGTTAAGCAACGTCGGGCCCGGTCAGTACTTGGATGGGTGACCGCCTGGGAACACCGGGTGCTGTAGACGCCTAGTTTTTTGAAAAGAAACCAATTTTCGGCGGACTTGAGTTAAGCATAACTACGGGTTTTATTCGCCTTCTCTCGTCTACGGCCACACCACGTTGAAAACACCAGTTCTCGTCCGATCACTGAAGTTAAGCAACGTCGGGCCCGGTCAGTACTTGGATGGGTGACCGCCTGGGAACACCGGGTGCTGTAGACGCCTAGTTTTTTTGAAAAGAAACCAATTTTCGGCGGACTTGAGTTTGGAATAACTACGGGTTTTATTCGTCTTCTCTCGTCTACGGCCATACCACGTTGAAAACACCAGTTCTCGTCCGATCACTGAAGTTAAGCAACGTCGGGCCCGGTTAGTACTTGGATGGGTGACCGCCTGGGAACACCGGGTGCTGTAGACGCCTTTTTTCCCGATTGTTTCAACTAAAAATCAATTTTCCGCACTTCAGGCCATTGTACGTCTTCTTTGGCATAACATTAGCTCCCCCCCCCCCCTACGCCCCGGGGGAAAAAAGATACAGAAAGAATTTGAGTAAAAATAACTACGGGTTTTATTCACCTTCGCTCGTCTACGGCCACACCACGTTGAAAACACCAGTTCTCGTCCGATCACTGAAGTTAAGCAACGTCGGGCCCGGTCAGTACTTGGATGGGTGACCGCCTGGGAACACCGGGTGCTGTAGACGCCTAGTTTTTTGAAAAGAAACCAATTTTCGGCGGACTTGAGTTAAGCATAACTACGGGTTTTATTCGCCTTCTCTCGTCTACGGCCACACCACGTTGAAAACACCAGTTCTCGTCCGATCACTGAAGTTAAGCAACGTCGGGCCCGGTCAGTACTTGGATGGGTGACCGCCTGGGAACACCGGGTGCTGTAGACGCCTAGTTTTTTTGAAAAGAAACCAATTTTCGGCGGACTTGAGTTTGGAATAACTACGGGTTTTATTCGTCTTCTCTCGTCTACGGCCATACCACGTTGAAAACACCAGTTCTCGTCCGATCACTGAAGTTAAGCAACGTCGGGCCCGGTTAGTACTTGGATGGGTGACCGCCTGGGAACACCGGGTGCTGTAGACGCCTTTTTTCCCGATTGTTTCAACTAAAAATCAATTTTCCGCACTTCAGGCCATTGTACGTCTTCTTTGGCATAACATTAGCTCCCCCCCCCCCTACGCCCCGGGGGAAAAAAGATACAGAAAGAATTTGAGTAAAAATAACTACGGGTTTTATTCACCTTCGCTCGTCTACGGCCACACCACGTTGAAAACACCAGTTCTCGTCCGATCACTGAAGTTAAGCAACGTCGGGCCCGGTCAGTACTTGGATGGGTGACCGCCTGGGAACACCGGGTGCTGTAGACGCCTAGTTTTTTGAAAAGAAACCAATTTTCGGCGGACTTGAGTTAAGCATAACTACGGGTTTTATTCGCCTTCTCTCGTCTACGGCCACACCACGTTGAAAACACCAGTTCTCGTCCGATCACTGAAGTTAAGCAACGTCGGGCCCGGTCAGTACTTGGATGGGTGACCGCCTGGGAACACCGGGTGCTGTAGACGCCTAGTTTTTTTGAAAAGAAACCAATTTTCGGCGGACTTGAGTTTGGAATAACTACGGGTTTTATTCGTCTTCTCTCGTCTACGGCCATACCACGTTGAAAACACCAGTTCTCGTCCGATCACTGAAGTTAAGCAACGTCGGGCCCGGTTAGTACTTGGATGGGTGACCGCCTGGGAACACCGGGTGCTGTAGACGCCTTTTTTCCCGATTGTTTCAACTAAAAATCAATTTTCCGCACTTCAGGCCATTGTACGTCTTCTTTGGCATAACATTAGCTCCCCCCCCCCCTACGCCCCGGGGGAAAAAAGATACAGAAAGAATTTGAGTAAAAATAACTACGGGTTTTATTCACCTTCGCTCGTCTACGGCCACACCACGTTGAAAACACCAGTTCTCGTCCGATCACTGAAGTTAAGCAACGTCGGGCCCGGTCAGTACTTGGATGGGTGACCGCCTGGGAACACCGGGTGCTGTAGACGCCTAGTTTTTTGAAAAGAAACCAATTTTCGGCGGACTTGAGTTAAGCATAACTACGGGTTTTATTCGCCTTCTCTCGTCTACGGCCACACCACGTTGAAAACACCAGTTCTCGTCCGATCACTGAAGTTAAGCAACGTCGGGCCCGGTCAGTACTTGGATGGGTGACCGCCTGGGAACACCGGGTGCTGTAGACGCCTAGTTTTTTTGAAAAGAAACCAATTTTCGGCGGACTTGAGTTTGGAATAACTACGGGTTTTATTCGTCTTCTCTCGTCTACGGCCATACCACGTTGAAAACACCAGTTCTCGTCCGATCACTGAAGTTAAGCAACGTCGGGCCCGGTTAGTACTTGGATGGGTGACCGCCTGGGAACACCGGGTGCTGTAGACGCCTTTTTTCCCGATTGTTTCAACTAAAAATCAATTTTCCGCACTTCAGGCCATTGTACGTCTTCTTTGGCATAACATTAGCTCCCCCCCCCCCACGCCCCGGGGGAAAAAAGATACAGAAAGAATTTGAGTAAAAATAACTACGGGTTTTATTCACCTTCGCTCGTCTACGGCCACACCACGTTGAAAACACCAGTTCTCGTCCGATCACTGAAGTTAAGCAACGTCGGGCCCGGTCAGTACTTGGATGGGTGACCGCCTGGGAACACCGGGTGCTGTAGACGCCTAGTTTTTTGAAAAGAAACCAATTTTCGGCGGACTTGAGTTAAGCATAACTACGGGTTTTATTCGCCTTCTCTCGTCTACGGCCACACCACGTTGAAAACACCAGTTCTCGTCCGATCACTGAAGTTAAGCAACGTCGGGCCCGGTCAGTACTTGGATGGGTGACCGCCTGGGAACACCGGGTGCTGTAGACGCCTAGTTTTTTTGAAAAGAAACCAATTTTCGGCGGACTTGAGTTTGGAATAACTACGGGTTTTATTCGTCTTCTCTCGTCTACGGCCATACCACGTTGAAAACACCAGTTCTCGTCCGATCACTGAAGTTAAGCAACGTCGGGCCCGGTTAGTACTTGGATGGGTGACCGCCTGGGAACACCGGGTGCTGTAGACGCCTTTTTTCCCGATTGTTTCAACTAAAAATCAATTTTCCGCACTTCAGGCCATTGTACGTCTTCTTTGGCATAACATTAGCTCCCCCCCCCCCTACGCCCCGGGGGAAAAAAGATACAGAAAGAATTTGAGTAAAAATAACTACGGGTTTTATTCACCTTCGCTCGTCTACGGCCACACCACGTTGAAAACACCAGTTCTCGTCCGATCACTGAAGTTAAGCAACGTCGGGCCCGGTCAGTACTTGGATGGGTGACCGCCTGGGAACACCGGGTGCTGTAGACGCCTAGTTTTTTGAAAAGAAACCAATTTTCGGCGGACTTGAGTTAAGCATAACTACGGGTTTTATTCGCCTTCTCTCGTCTACGGCCACACCACGTTGAAAACACCAGTTCTCGTCCGATCACTGAAGTTAAGCAACGTCGGGCCCGGTCAGTACTTGGATGGGTGACCGCCTGGGAACACCGGGTGCTGTAGACGCCTAGTTTTTTTGAAAAGAAACCAATTTTCGGCGGACTTGAGTTTGGAATAACTACGGGTTTTATTCGTCTTCTCTCGTCTACGGCCATACCACGTTGAAAACACCAGTTCTCGTCCGATCACTGAAGTTAAGCAACGTCGGGCCCGGTTAGTACTTGGATGGGTGACCGCCTGGGAACACCGGGTGCTGTAGACGCCTTTTTTCCCGATTGTTTCAACTAAAAATCAATTTTCCGCACTTCAGGCCATTGTACGTCTTCTTTGGCATAACATTAGCTCCCCCCCCCCTACGCCCCGGGGGAAAAAAGATACAGAAAGAATTTGAGTAAAAATAACTACGGGTTTTATTCACCTTCGCTCGTCTACGGCCACACCACGTTGAAAACACCAGTTCTCGTCCGATCACTGAAGTTAAGCAACGTCGGGCCCGGTCAGTACTTGGATGGGTGACCGCCTGGGAACACCGGGTGCTGTAGACGCCTAGTTTTTTGAAAAGAAACCAATTTTCGGCGGACTTGAGTTAAGCATAACTACGGGTTTTATTCGCCTTCTCTCGTCTACGGCCACACCACGTTGAAAACACCAGTTCTCGTCCGATCACTAAAGTTAAGCAACGTCGGGCCCGGTCAGTACTTGGATGGGTGACCGCCTGGGAACACCGGGTGCTGTAGACGCCTAGTTTTTTTGAAAAGAAACCAATTTTCGGCGGACTTGAGTTTGGAATAACTACGGGTTTTATTCGTCTTCTCTCGTCTACGGCCATACCACGTTGAAAACACCAGTTCTCGTCCGATCACTGAAGTTAAGCAACGTCGGGCCCGGTTAGTACTTGGATGGGTGACCGCCTGGGAACACCGGGTGCTGTAGACGCCTTTTTTCCCGATTGTTTCAACTAAAAATCAATTTTCCGCACTTCAGGCCATTGTACGTCTTCTTTGGCATAACATTAGCTCCCCCCCCCCCTACGCCCCGGGGGAAAAAAGATACAGAAAGAATTTGAGTAAAAATAACTACGGGTTTTATTCACCTTCGCTCGTCTACGGCCACACCACGTTGAAAACACCAGTTCTCGTCCGATCACTGAAGTTAAGCAACGTCGGGCCCGGTCAGTACTTGGATGGGTGACCGCCTGGGAACACCGGGTGCTGTAGACGCCTAGTTTTTTGAAAAGAAACCAATTTTCGGCGGACTTGAGTTAAGCATAACTACGGGTTTTATTCGCCTTCTCTCGTCTACGGCCACACCACGTTGAAAACACCAGTTCTCGTCCGATCACTGAAGTTAAGCAACGTCGGGCCCGGTCAGTACTTGGATGGGTGACCGCCTGGGAACACCGGGTGCTGTAGACGCCTAGTTTTTTTGAAAAGAAACCAATTTTCGGCGGACTTGAGTTTGGAATAACTACGGGTTTTATTCGTCTTCTCTCGTCTACGGCCATACCACGTTGAAAACACCAGTTCTCGTCCGATCACTGAAGTTAAGCAACGTCGGGCCCGGTTAGTACTTGGATGGGTGACCGCCTGGGAACACCGGGTGCTGTAGACGCCTTTTTTCCCGATTGTTTCAACTAAAAATCAATTTTCCGCACTTCAGGCCATTGTACGTCTTCTTTGGCATAACATTAGCTCCCCCCCCCCCCCCTACGCCCCGGGGGAAAAAAGATACAGAAAGAATTTGAGTAAAAATAACTACGGGTTTTATTCACCTTCGCTCGTCTACGGCCACACCACGTTGAAAACACCAGTTCTCGTCCGAT
Source organism: Patella vulgata (assembly GCF_932274485.2). Taxonomy (NCBI): domain Eukaryota; kingdom Metazoa; phylum Mollusca; class Gastropoda; family Patellidae; genus Patella; species Patella vulgata. The sequence continues at coordinate 18,736,844 of NC_065880.2, forward strand.
CACTGAAGTTAAGCAACGTCGGGCCCGGTCAGTACTTGGATGGGTGACCGCCTGGGAACACCGGGTGCTGTAGACGCCTAGTTTTTTGAAAAGAAACCAATTTTCGGCGGACTTGAGTTAAGCATAACTACGGGTTTTATTCGCCTTCTCTCGTCTACGGCCACACCACGTTGAAAACACCAGTTCTCGTCCGATCACTGAAGTTAAGCAACGTCGGGCCCGGTCAGTACTTGGATGGGTGACCGCCTGGGAACACCGGGTGCTGTAGACGCCTAGTTTTTTTGAAAAGAAACCAATTTTCGGCGGACTTGAGTTTGGAATAACTACGGGTTTTATTCGTCTTCTCTCGTCTACGGCCATACCACGTTGAAAACACCAGTTCTCGTCCGATCACTGAAGTTAAGCAACGTCGGGCCCGGTTAGTACTTGGATGGGTGACCGCCTGGGAACACCGGGTGCTGTAGACGCCTTTTTTCCCGATTGTTTCAACTAAAAATCAATTTTCCGCACTTCAGGCCATTGTACGTCTTCTTTGGCATAACATTAGCTCCCCCCCCCCCCTACGCCCCGGGGGAAAAAAGATACAGAAAGAATTTGAGTAAAAATAACTACGGGTTTTATTCACCTTCGCTCGTCTACGGCCACACCACGTTGAAAACACCAGTTCTCGTCCGATCACTGAAGTTAAGCAACGTCGGGCCCGGTCAGTACTTGGATGGGTGACCGCCTGGGAACACCGGGTGCTGTAGACGCCTAGTTTTTTGAAAAGAAACCAATTTTCGGCGGACTTGAGTTAAGCATAACTACGGGTTTTATTCGCCTTCTCTCGTCTACGGCCACACCACGTTGAAAACACCAGTTCTCGTCCGATCACTGAAGTTAAGCAACGTCGGGCCCGGTCAGTACTTGGATGGGTGACCGCCTGGGAACACCGGGTGCTGTAGACGCCTAGTTTTTTTGAAAAGAAACCAATTTTCGGCGGACTTGAGTTTGGAATAACTACGGGTTTTATTCGTCTTCTCTCGTCTACGGCCATACCACGTTGAAAACACCAGTTCTCGTCCGATCACTGAAGTTAAGCAACGTCGGGCCCGGTTAGTACTTGGATGGGTGACCGCCTGGGAACACCGGGTGCTGTAGACGCCTTTTTTCCCGATTGTTTCAACTAAAAATCAATTTTCCGCACTTCAGGCCATTGTACGTCTTCTTTGGCATAACATTAGCTCCCCCCCCCCCTACGCCCCGGGGGAAAAAAGATACAGAAAGAATTTGAGTAAAAATAACTACGGGTTTTATTCACCTTCGCTCGTCTACGGCCACACCACGTTGAAAACACCAGTTCTCGTCCGATCACTGAAGTTAAGCAACGTCGGGCCCGGTCAGTACTTGGATGGGTGACCGCCTGGGAACACCGGGTGCTGTAGACGCCTAGTTTTTTGAAAAGAAACCAATTTTCGGCGGACTTGAGTTAAGCATAACTACGGGTTTTATTCGCCTTCTCTCGTCTACGGCCACACCACGTTGAAAACACCAGTTCTCGTCCGATCACTGAAGTTAAGCAACGTCGGGCCCGGTCAGTACTTGGATGGGTGACCGCCTGGGAACACCGGGTGCTGTAGACGCCTAGTTTTTTTGAAAAGAAACCAATTTTCGGCGGACTTGAGTTTGGAATAACTACGGGTTTTATTCGTCTTCTCTCGTCTACGGCCATACCACGTTGAAAACACCAGTTCTCGTCCGATCACTGAAGTTAAGCAACGTCGGGCCCGGTTAGTACTTGGATGGGTGACCGCCTGGGAACACCGGGTGCTGTAGACGCCTTTTTTCCCGATTGTTTCAACTAAAAATCAATTTTCCGCACTTCAGGCCATTGTACGTCTTCTTTGGCATAACATTAGCTCCCCCCCCCCCCTACGCCCCGGGGGAAAAAAGATACAGAAAGAATTTGAGTAAAAATAACTACGGGTTTTATTCACCTTCGCTCGTCTACGGCCACACCACGTTGAAAACACCAGTTCTCGTCCGATCACTGAAGTTAAGCAACGTCGGGCCCGGTCAGTACTTGGATGGGTGACCGCCTGGGAACACCGGGTGCTGTAGACGCCTAGTTTTTTGAAAAGAAACCAATTTTCGGCGGACTTGAGTTAAGCATAACTACGGGTTTTATTCGCCTTCTCTCGTCTACGGCCACACCACGTTGAAAACACCAGTTCTCGTCCGATCACTGAAGTTAAGCAACGTCGGGCCCGGTCAGTACTTGGATGGGTGACCGCCTGGGAACACCGGGTGCTGTAGACGCCTAGTTTTTTTGAAAAGAAACCAATTTTCGGCGGACTTGAGTTTGGAATAACTACGGGTTTTATTCGTCTTCTCTCGTCTACGGCCATACCACGTTGAAAACACCAGTTCTCGTCCGATCACTGAAGTTAAGCAACGTCGGGCCCGGTTAGTACTTGGATGGGTGACCGCCTGGGAACACCGGGTGCTGTAGACGCCTTTTTTCCCGATTGTTTCAACTAAAAATCAATTTTCCGCACTTCAGGCCATTGTACGTCTTCTTTGGCATAACATTAGCTCCCCCCCCCCCCTACGCCCCGGGGGAAAAAAGATACAGAAAGAATTTGAGTAAAAATAACTACGGGTTTTATTCACCTTCGCTCGTCTACGGCCACACCACGTTGAAAACACCAGTTCTCGTCCGATCACTGAAGTTAAGCAACGTCGGGCCCGGTCAGTACTTGGATGGGTGACCGCCTGGGAACACCGGGTGCTGTAGACGCCTAGTTTTTTGAAAAGAAACCAATTTTCGGCGGACTTGAGTTAAGCATAACTACGGGTTTTATTCGCCTTCTCTCGTCTACGGCCACACCACGTTGAAAACACCAGTTCTCGTCCGATCACTGAAGTTAAGCAACGTCGGGCCCGGTCAGTACTTGGATGGGTGACCGCCTGGGAACACCGGGTGCTGTAGACGCCTAGTTTTTTTGAAAAGAAACCAATTTTCGGCGGACTTGAGTTTGGAATAACTACGGGTTTTATTCGTCTTCTCTCGTCTACGGCCATACCACGTTGAAAACACCAGTTCTCGTCCGATCACTGAAGTTAAGCAACGTCGGGCCCGGTTAGTACTTGGATGGGTGACCGCCTGGGAACACCGGGTGCTGTAGACGCCTTTTTTCCCGATTGTTTCAACTAAAAATCAATTTTCCGCACTTCAGGCCATTGTACGTCTTCTTTGGCATAACATTAGCTCCCCCCCCCCCCCTACGCCCCGGGGGAAAAAAGATACAGAAAGAATTTGAGTAAAAATAACTACGGGTTTTATTCACCTTCGCTCGTCTACGGCCACACCACGTTGAAAACACCAGTTCTCGTCCGATCACTGAAGTTAAGCAACGTCGGGCCCGGTCAGTACTTGGATGGGTGACCGCCTGGGAACACCGGGTGCTGTAGACGCCTAGTTTTTTGAAAAGAAACCAATTTTCGGCGGACTTGAGTTAAGCATAACTACGGGTTTTATTCGCCTTCTCTCGTCTACGGCCACACCACGTTGAAAACACCAGTTCTCGTCCGATCACTGAAGTTAAGCAACGTCGGGCCCGGTCAGTACTTGGATGGGTGACCGCCTGGGAACACCGGGTGCTGTAGACGCCTAGTTTTTTTGAAAAGAAACCAATTTTCGGCGGACTTGAGTTTGGAATAACTACGGGTTTTATTCGTCTTCTCTCGTCTACGGCCATACCACGTTGAAAACACCAGTTCTCGTCCGATCACTGAAGTTAAGCAACGTCGGGCCCGGTTAGTACTTGGATGGGTGACCGCCTGGGAACACCGGGTGCTGTAGACGCCTTTTTTCCCGATTGTTTCAACTAAAAATCAATTTTCCGCACTTCAGGCCATTGTACGTCTTCTTTGGCATAACATTAGCTCCCCCCCCCCCTACGCCCCGGGGGAAAAAAGATACAGAAAGAATTTGAGTAAAAATAACTACGGGTTTTATTCACCTTCGCTCGTCTACGGCCACACCACGTTGAAAACACCAGTTCTCGTCCGATCACTGAAGTTAAGCAACGTCGGGCCCGGTCAGTACTTGGATGGGTGACCGCCTGGGAACACCGGGTGCTGTAGACGCCTAGTTTTTTGAAAAGAAACCAATTTTCGGCGGACTTGAGTTAAGCATAACTACGGGTTTTATTCGCCTTCTCTCGTCTACGGCCACACCACGTTGAAAACACCAGTTCTCGTCCGATCACTGAAGTTAAGCAACGTCGGGCCCGGTCAGTACTTGGATGGGTGACCGCCTGGGAACACCGGGTGCTGTAGACGCCTAGTTTTTTTGAAAAGAAACCAATTTTCGGCGGACTTGAGTTTGGAATAACTACGGGTTTTATTCGTCTTCTCTCGTCTACGGCCATACCACGTTGAAAACACCAGTTCTCGTCCGATCACTGAAGTTAAGCAACGTCGGGCCCGGTTAGTACTTGGATGGGTGACCGCCTGGGAACACCGGGTGCTGTAGACGCCTTTTTTCCCGATTGTTTCAACTAAAAATCAATTTTCCGCACTTCAGGCCATTGTACGTCTTCTTTGGCATAACATTAGCTCCCCCCCCCCCCTACGCCCCGGGGGAAAAAAGATACAGAAAGAATTTGAGTAAAAATAACTACGGGTTTTATTCACCTTCGCTCGTCTACGGCCACACCACGTTGAAAACACCAGTTCTCGTCCGATCACTGAAGTTAAGCAACGTCGGGCCCGGTCAGTACTTGGATGGGTGACCGCCTGGGAACACCGGGTGCTGTAGACGCCTAGTTTTTTGAAAAGAAACCAATTTTCGGCGGACTTGAGTTAAGCATAACTACGGGTTTTATTCGCCTTCTCTCGTCTACGGCCACACCACGTTGAAAACACCAGTTCTCGTCCGATCACTGAAGTTAAGCAACGTCGGGCCCGGTCAGTACTTGGATGGGTGACCGCCTGGGAACACCGGGTGCTGTAGACGCCTAGTTTTTTTGAAAAGAAACCAATTTTCGGCGGACTTGAGTTTGGAATAACTACGGGTTTTATTCGTCTTCTCTCGTCTACGGCCATACCACGTTGAAAACACCAGTTCTCGTCCGATCACTGAAGTTAAGCAACGTCGGGCCCGGTTAGTACTTGGATGGGTGACCGCCTGGGAACACCGGGTGCTGTAGACGCCTTTTTTCCCGATTGTTTCAACTAAAAATCAATTTTCCGCACTTCAGGCCATTGTACGTCTTCTTTGGCATAACATTAGCTCCCCCCCCCCCCTACGCCCCGGGGGAAAAAAGATACAGAAAGAATTTGAGTAAAAATAACTACGGGTTTTATTCACCTTCGCTCGTCTACGGCCACACCACGTTGAAAACACCAGTTCTCGTCCGATCACTGAAGTTAAGCAACGTCGGGCCCGGTCAGTACTTGGATGGGTGACCGCCTGGGAACACCGGGTGCTGTAGACGCCTAGTTTTTTGAAAAGAAACCAATTTTCGGCGGACTTGAGTTAAGCATAACTACGGGTTTTATTCGCCTTCTCTCGTCTACGGCCACACCACGTTGAAAACACCAGTTCTCGTCCGATCACTGAAGTTAAGCAACGTCGGGCCCGGTCAGTACTTGGATGGGTGACCGCCTGGGAACACCGGGTGCTGTAGACGCCTAGTTTTTTTGAAAAGAAACCAATTTTCGGCGGACTTGAGTTTGGAATAACTACGGGTTTTATTCGTCTTCTCTCGTCTACGGCCATACCACGTTGAAAACACCAGTTCTCGTCCGATCACTGAAGTTAAGCAACGTCGGGCCCGGTTAGTACTTGGATGGGTGACCGCCTGGGAACACCGGGTGCTGTAGACGCCTTTTTTCCCGATTGTTTCAACTAAAAATCAATTTTCCGCACTTCAGGCCATTGTACGTCTTCTTTGGCATAACATTAGCTCCCCCCCCCCCTACGCCCCGGGGGAAAAAAGATACAGAAAGAATTTGAGTAAAAATAACTACGGGTTTTATTCACCTTCGCTCGTCTACGGCCACACCACGTTGAAAACACCAGTTCTCGTCCGATCACTGAAGTTAAGCAACGTCGGGCCCGGTCAGTACTTGGATGGGTGACCGCCTGGGAACACCGGGTGCTGTAGACGCCTAGTTTTTTGAAAAGAAACCAATTTTCGGCGGACTTGAGTTAAGCATAACTACGGGTTTTATTCGCCTTCTCTCGTCTACGGCCACACCACGTTGAAAACACCAGTTCTCGTCCGATCACTGAAGTTAAGCAACGTCGGGCCCGGTCAGTACTTGGATGGGTGACCGCCTGGGAACACCGGGTGCTGTAGACGCCTAGTTTTTTTGAAAAGAAACCAATTTTCGGCGGACTTGAGTTTGGAATAACTACGGGTTTTATTCGTCTTCTCTCGTCTACGGCCATACCACGTTGAAAACACCAGTTCTCGTCCGATCACTGAAGTTAAGCAACGTCGGGCCCGGTTAGTACTTGGATGGGTGACCGCCTGGGAACACCGGGTGCTGTAGACGCCTTTTTTCCCGATTGTTTCAACTAAAAATCAATTTTCCGCACTTCAGGCCATTGTACGTCTTCTTTGGCATAACATTAGCTCCCCCCCCCCCTACGCCCCGGGGGAAAAAAGATACAGAAAGAATTTGAGTAAAAATAACTACGGGTTTTATTCACCTTCGCTCGTCTACGGCCACACCACGTTGAAAACACCAGTTCTCGTCCGATCACTGAAGTTAAGCAACGTCGGGCCCGGTCAGTACTTGGATGGGTGACCGCCTGGGAACACCGGGTGCTGTAGACGCCTAGTTTTTTGAAAAGAAACCAATTTTCGGCGGACTTGAGTTAAGCATAACTACGGGTTTTATTCGCCTTCTCTCGTCTACGGCCACACCACGTTGAAAACACCAGTTCTCGTCCGATCACTGAAGTTAAGCAACGTCGGGCCCGGTCAGTACTTGGATGGGTGACCGCCTGGGAACACCGGGTGCTGTAGACGCCTAGTTTTTTTGAAAAGAAACCAATTTTCGGCGGACTTGAGTTTGGAATAACTACGGGTTTTATTCGTCTTCTCTCGTCTACGGCCATACCACGTTGAAAACACCAGTTCTCGTCCGATCACTGAAGTTAAGCAACGTCGGGCCCGGTTAGTACTTGGATGGGTGACCGCCTGGGAACACCGGGTGCTGTAGACGCCTTTTTTCCCGATTGTTTCAACTAAAAATCAATTTTCCGCACTTCAGGCCATTGTACGTCTTCTTTGGCATAACATTAGCTCCCCCCCCCCCCCTACGCCCCGGGGGAAAAAAGATACAGAAAGAATTTGAGTAAAAATAACTACGGGTTTTATTCACCTTCGCTCGTCTACGGCCACACCACGTTGAAAACACCAGTTCTCGTCCGATCACTGAAGTTAAGCAACGTCGGGCCCGGTCAGTACTTGGATGGGTGACCGCCTGGGAACACCGGGTGCTGTAGACGCCTAGTTTTTTGAAAAGAAACCAATTTTCGGCGGACTTGAGTTAAGCATAACTACGGGTTTTATTCGCCTTCTCTCGTCTACGGCCACACCACGTTGAAAACACCAGTTCTCGTCCGATCACTGAAGTTAAGCAACGTCGGGCCCGGTCAGTACTTGGATGGGTGACCGCCTGGGAACACCGGGTGCTGTAGACGCCTAGTTTTTTTGAAAAGAAACCACTTTTCGGCGGACTTGAGTTTGGAATAACTACGGGTTTTATTCGTCTTCTCTCGTCTACGGCCATACCACGTTGAAAACACCAGTTCTCGTCCGATCACTGAAGTTAAGCAACGTCGGGCCCGGTTAGTACTTGGATGGGTGACCGCCTGGGAACACCGGGTGCTGTAGACGCCTTTTTTCCCGATTGTTTCAACTAAAAATCAATTTTCCGCACTTCAGGCCATTGTACGTCTTCTTTGGCATAACATTAGCTCCCCCCCCCCCCCCTACGCCCCGGGGGAAAAAAGATACAGAAAGAATTTGAGTAAAAATAACTACGGGTTTTATTCACCTTCGCTCGTCTACGGCCACACCACGTTGAAAACACCAGTTCTCGTCCGATCACTGAAGTTAAGCAACGTCGGGCCCGGTCAGTACTTGGATGGGTGACCGCCTGGGAACACCGGGTGCTGTAGACGCCTAGTTTTTTGAAAAGAAACCAATTTTCGGCGGACTTGAGTTAAGCATAACTACGGGTTTTATTCGCCTTCTCTCGTCTACGGCCACACCACGTTGAAAACACCAGTTCTCGTCCGATCACTGAAGTTAAGCAACGTCGGGCCCGGTCAGTACTTGGATGGGTGACCGCCTGGGAACACCGGGTGCTGTAGACGCCTAGTTTTTTTGAAAAGAAACCAATTTTCGGCGGACTTGAGTTTGGAATAACTACGGGTTTTATTCGTCTTCTCTCGTCTACGGCCATACCACGTTGAAAACACCAGTTCTCGTCCGATCACTGAAGTTAAGCAACGTCGGGCCCGGTTAGTACTTGGATGGGTGACCGCCTGGGAACACCGGGTGCTGTAGACGCCTTTTTTCCCGATTGTTTCAACTAAAAATCAATTTTCCGCACTTCAGGCCATTGTACGTCTTCTTTGGCATAACATTAGCTCCCCCCCCCCCTACGCCCCGGGGGAAAAAAGATACAGAAAGAATTTGAGTAAAAATAACTACGGGTTTTATTCACCTTCGCTCGTCTACGGCCACACCACGTTGAAAACACCAGTTCTCGTCCGATCACTGAAGTTAAGCAACGTCGGGCCCGGTCAGTACTTGGATGGGTGACCGCCTGGGAACACCGGGTGCTGTAGACGCCTAGTTTTTTGAAAAGAAACCAATTTTCGGCGGACTTGAGTTAAGCATAACTACGGGTTTTATTCGCCTTCTCTCGTCTACGGCCACACCACGTTGAAAACACCAGTTCTCGTCCGATCACTGAAGTTAAGCAACGTCGGGCCCGGTCAGTACTTGGATGGGTGACCGCCTGGGAACACCGGGTGCTGTAGACGCCTAGTTTTTTTGAAAAGAAACCAATTTTCGGCGGACTTGAGTTTGGAATAACTACGGGTTTTATTCGTCTTCTCTCGTCTACGGCCATACCACGTTGAAAACACCAGTTCTCGTCCGATCACTGAAGTTAAGCAACGTCGGGCCCGGTTAGTACTTGGATGGGTGACCGCCTGGGAACACCGGGTGCTGTAGACGCCTTTTTTCCCGATTGTTTCAACTAAAAATCAATTTTCCGCACTTCAGGCCATTGTACGTCTTCTTTGGCATAACATTAGCTCCCCCCCCCCCCTACGCCCCGGGGGAAAAAAGATACAGAAAGAATTTGAGTAAAAATAACTACGGGTTTTATTCACCTTCGCTCGTCTACGGCCACACCACGTTGAAAACACCAGTTCTCGTCCGATCACTGAAGTTAAGCAACGTCGGGCCCGGTCAGTACTTGGATGGGTGACCGCCTGGGAACACCGGGTGCTGTAGACGCCTAGTTTTTTGAAAAGAAACCAATTTTCGGCGGACTTGAGTTAAGCATAACTACGGGTTTTATTCGCCTTCTCTCGTCTACGGCCACACCACGTTGAAAACACCAGTTCTCGTCCGATCACTGAAGTTAAGCAACGTCGGGCCCGGTCAGTACTTGGATGGGTGACCGCCTGGGAACACCGGGTGCTGTAGACGCCTAGTTTTTTTGAAAAGAAACCAATTTTCGGCGGACTTGAGTTTGGAATAACTACGGGTTTTATTCGTCTTCTCTCGTCTACGGCCATACCACGTTGAAAACACCAGTTCTCGTCCGATCACTGAAGTTAAGCAACGTCGGGCCCGGTTAGTACTTGGATGGGTGACCGCCTGGGAACACCGGGTGCTGTAGACGCCTTTTTTCCCGATTGTTTCAACTAAAAATCAATTTTCCGCACTTCAGGCCATTGTACGTCTTCTTTGGCATAACATTAGCTCCCCCCCCCCCCTACGCCCCGGGGGAAAAAAGATACAGAAAGAATTTGAGTAAAAATAACTACGGGTTTTATTCACCTTCGCTCGTCTACGGCCACACCACGTTGAAAACACCAGTTCTCGTCCGATCACTGAAGTTAAGCAACGTCGGGCCCGGTCAGTACTTGGATGGGTGACCGCCTGGGAACACCGGGTGCTGTAGACGCCTAGTTTTTTGAAAAGAAACCAATTTTCGGCGGACTTGAGTTAAGCATAACTACGGGTTTTATTCGCCTTCTCTCGTCTACGGCCACACCACGTTGAAAACACCAGTTCTCGTCCGATCACTGAAGTTAAGCAACGTCGGGCCCGGTCAGTACTTTGTAGACGCCTAGTTTTTTGGAAAAGAAACCAATTTTCGGCGGACTTGAGTTTGGAATAACTACGGGTTTTATTCGTCTTCTCTCGTCTACGGCCATACCACGTTGAAAACACCAGTTCTCGTCCGATCACTGAAGTTAAGCAACGTCGGGCCCGGTTAGTACTTGGATGGGTGACCGCCTGGGAACACCGGGTGCTGTAGACGCCTTTTTTCCCGATTGTTTCAACTAAAAATCAATTTTCCGCACTTCAGGCCATTGTACGTCTTCTTTGGCATAACATTAGCTCCCCCCCCCCCTCCGCCCCGGGGGAAAAAAGATACAGAAAGAATTTGAGTAAAAATAACTACGGGTTTTATTCACCTTCGCTCGTCTACGGCCACACCACGTTGAAAACACCAGTTCTCGTCCGATCACTGAAGTTAAGCAACGTCGGGCCCGGTCAGTACTTGGATGGGTGACCGCCTGGGAACACCGGGTGCTGTAGACGCCTAGTTTTTTGAAAAGAAACCAATTTTCGGCGGACTTGAGTTAAGCATAACTACGGGTTTTATTCGCCTTCTCTCGTCTACGGCCACACCACGTTGAAAACACCAGTTCTCGTCCGATCACTGAAGTTAAGCAACGTCGGGCCCGGTCAGTACTTGGATGGGTGACCGCCTGGGAACACCGGGTGCTGTAGACGCCTAGTTTTTTTGAAAAGAAACCAATTTTCGGCGGACTTGAGTTTGGAATAACTACGGGTTTTATTCGTCTTCTCTCGTCTACGGCCATACCACGTTGAAAACACCAGTTCTCGTCCGATCACTGAAGTTAAGCAACGTCGGGCCCGGTTAGTACTTGGATGGGTGACCGCCTGGGAACACCGATTGCTGTAGACGCCTTTTTTCCCGATTGTTTCAACTAAAAATCAATTTTCCGCACTTCAGGCCATTGTACGTCTTCTTTGGCATAACATTAGCTCCCCCCCCCCTCCGCCCCGGGGGAAAAAAGATACAGAAAGAATTTGAGTAAAAATAACTACGGGTTTTATTCACCTTCGCTCGTCTACGGCCACACCACGTTGAAAACACCAGTTCTCGTCCGATCACTGAAGTTAAGCAACGTCGGGCCCGGTCAGTACTTGGATGGGTGACCGCCTGGGAACACCGGGTGCTGTAGACGCCTAGTTTTTTGAAAAGAAACCAATTTTCGGCGGACTTGAGTTAAGCATAACTACGGGTTTTATTCGCCTTCTCTCGTCTACGGCCACACCACGTTGAAAACACCAGTTCTCGTCCGATCACTGAAGTTAAGCAACGTCGGGCCCGGTCAGTACTTGGATGGGTGACCGCCTGGGAACACCGGGTGCTGTAGACGCCTAGTTTTTTTGAAAAGAAACCAATTTTCGGCGGACTTGAGTTTGGAATAACTACGGGTTTTATTCGTCTTCTCTCGTCTACGGCCATACCACGTTGAAAACACCAGTTCTCGTCCGATCACTGAAGTTAAGCAACGTCGGGCCCGGTTAGTACTTGGATGGGTGACCGCCTGGGAACACCGGGTGCTGTAGACGCCTTTTTTCCCGATTGTTTCAACTAAAAATCAATTTTCCGCACTTCAGGCCATTGTACGTCTTCTTTGGCATAACATTAGCTCCCCCCCCCCTCCGCCCCGGGGGAAAAAAGATACAGAAAGAATTTGAGTAAAAATAACTACGGGTTTTATTCACCTTCGCTCGTCTACGGCCACACCACGTTGAAAACACCAGTTCTCGTCCGATCACTGAAGTTAAGCAACGTCGGGCCCGGTCAGTACTTGGATGGGTGACCGCCTGGGAACACCGGGTGCTGTAGACGCCTAGTTTTTTGAAAAGAAACCAATTTTCGGCGGACTTGAGTTAAGCATAACTACGGGTTTTATTCGCCTTCTCTCGTCTACGGCCACACCACGTTGAAAACACCAGTTCTCGTCCGATCACTGAAGTTAAGCAACGTCGGGCCCGGTCAGTACTTGGATGGGTGACCGCCTGGGAACACCGGGTGCTGTAGACGCCTAGTTTTTTTGAAAAGAAACCAATTTTCGGCGGACTTGAGTTTGGAATAACTACGGGTTTTATTCGTCTTCTCTCGTCTACGGCCATACCACGTTGAAAACACCAGTTCTCGTCCGATCACTGAAGTTAAGCAACGTCGGGCCCGGTTAGTACTTGGATGGGTGACCGCCTGGGAACACCGGGTGCTGTAGACGCCTTTTTTCCCGATTGTTTCAACTAAAAATCAATTTTCCGCACTTCAGGCCATTGTACGTCTTCTTTGGCATAACATTAGCTCCCCCCCCCCCTCCGCCCCGGGGGAAAAAAGATACAGAAAGAATTTGAGTAAAAATAACTACGGGTTTTATTCACCTTCGCTCGTCTACGGCCACACCACGTTGAAAACACCAGTTCTCGTCCGATCACTGAAGTTAAGCAACGTCGGGCCCGGTCAGTACTTGGATGGGTGACCGCCTGGGAACACCGGGTGCTGTAGACGCCTAGTTTTTTGAAAAGAAACCAATTTTCGGCGGACTTGAGTTAAGCATAACTACGGGTTTTATTCGCCTTCTCTCGTCTACGGCCACACCACGTTGAAAACACCAGTTCTCGTCCGATCACTGAAGTTAAGCAACGTCGGGCCCGGTCAGTACTTGGATGGGTGACCGCCTGGGAACACCGGGTGCTGTAGACGCCTAGTTTTTTTGAAAAGAAACCAATTTTCGGCGGACTTGAGTTTGGAATAACTACGGGTTTTATTCGTCTTCTCTCGTCTACGGCCATACCACGTTGAAAACACCAGTTCTCGTCCGATCACTGAAGTTAAGCAACGTCGGGCCCGGTTAGTACTTGGATGGGTGACCGCCTGGGAACACCGGGTGCTGTAGACGCCTTTTTTCCCGATTGTTTCAACTAAAAATCAATTTTCCGCACTTCAGGCCATTGTACGTCTTCTTTGGCATAACATTAGCTCCCCCCCCCCTCCGCCCCGGGGGAAAAAAGATACAGAAAGAATTTGAGTAAAAATAACTACGGGTTTTATTCACCTTCGCTCGTCTACGGCCACACCACGTTGAAAACACCAGTTCTCGTCCGATCACTGAAGTTAAGCAACGTCGGGCCCGGTCAGTACTTGGATGGGTGACCGCCTGGGAACACCGGGTGCTGTAGACGCCTAGTTTTTTGAAAAGAAACCAATTTTCGGCGGACTTGAGTTAAGCATAACTACGGGTTTTATTCGCCTTCTCTCGTCTACGGCCACACCACGTTGAAAACACCAGTTCTCGTCCGATCACTGAAGTTAAGCAACGTCGGGCCCGGTCAGTACTTGGATGGGTGACCGCCTGGGAACACCGGGTGCTGTAGACGCCTAGTTTTTTTGAAAAGAAACCAATTTTCGGCGGACTTGAGTTTGGAATAACTACGGGTTTTATTCGTCTTCTCTCGTCTACGGCCATACCACGTTGAAAACACCAGTTCTCGTCCGATCACTGAAGTTAAGCAACGTCGGGCCCGGTTAGTACTTGGATGGGTGACCGCCTGGGAACACCGGGTGCTGTAGACGCCTTTTTTCCCGATTGTTTCAACTAAAAATCAATTTTCCGCACTTCAGGCCATTGTACGTCTTCTTTGGCATAACATTAGCTCCCCCCCCCCTCCGCCCCGGGGGAAAAAAGATACAGAAAGAATTTGAGTAAAAATAACTACGGGTTTTATTCACCTTCGCTCGTCTACGGCCACACCACGTTGAAAACACCAGTTCTCGTCCGATCACTGAAGTTAAGCAACGTCGGGCCCGGTCAGTACTTGGATGGGTGACCGCCTGGGAACACCGGGTGCTGTAGACGCCTAGTTTTTTGAAAAGAAACCAATTTTCGGCGGACTTGAGTTAAGCATAACTACGGGTTTTATTCGCCTTCTCTCGTCTACGGCCACACCACGTTGAAAACACCAGTTCTCGTCCGATCACTGAAGTTAAGCAACGTCGGGCCCGGTCAGTACTTGGATGGGTGACCGCCTGGGAACACCGGGTGCTGTAGACGCCTAGTTTTTTTGAAAAGAAACCAATTTTCGGCGGACTTGAGTTTGGAATAACTACGGGTTTTATTCGTCTTCTCTCGTCTACGGCCATACCACGTTGAAAACACCAGTTCTCGTCCGATCACTGAAGTTAAGCAACGTCGGGCCCGGTTAGTACTTGGATGGGTGACCGCCTGGGAACACCGGGTGCTGTAGACGCCTTTTTTCCCGATTGTTTCAACTAAAAATCAATTTTCCGCACTTCAGGCCATTGTACGTCTTCTTTGGCATAACATTAGCTCCCCCCCCCCTCCGCCCCGGGGGAAAAAAGATACAGAAAGAATTTGAGTAAAAATAACTACGGGTTTTATTCACCTTCGCTCGTCTACGGCCACACCACGTTGAAAACACCAGTTCTCGTCCGATCACTGAAGTTAAGCAACGTCGGGCCCGGTCAGTACTTGGATGGGTGACCGCCTGGGAACACCGGGTGCTGTAGACGCCTAGTTTTTTGAAAAGAAACCAATTTTCGGCGGACTTGAGTTAAGCATAACTACGGGTTTTATTCGCCTTCTCTCGTCTACGGCCACACCACGTTGAAAACACCAGTTCTCGTCCGATCACTGAAGTTAAGCAACGTCGGGCCCGGTCAGTACTTGGATGGGTGACCGCCTGGGAACACCGGGTGCTGTAGACGCCTAGTTTTTTTGAAAAGAAACCAATTTTCGGCGGACTTGAGTTTGGAATAACTACGGGTTTTATTCGTCTTCTCTCGTCTACGGCCATACCACGTTGAAAACACCAGTTCTCGTCCGATCACTGAAGTTAAGCAACGTCGGGCCCGGTTAGTACTTGGATGGGTGACCGCCTGGGAACACCGATTGCTGTAGACGCCTTTTTTCCCGATTGTTTCAACTAAAAATCAATTTTCCGCACTTCAGGCCATTGTACGTCTTCTTTGGCATAACATTAGCTCCCCCCCCCCTCCGCCCCGGGGGAAAAAAGATACAGAAAGAATTTGAGTAAAAATAACTACGGGTTTTATTCACCTTCGCTCGTCTACGGCCACACCACGTTGAAAACACCAGTTCTCGTCCGATCACTGAAGTTAAGCAACGTCGGGCCCGGTCAGTACTTGGATGGGTGACCGCCTGGGAACACCGGGTGCTGTAGACGCCTAGTTTTTTGAAAAGAAACCAATTTTCGGCGGACTTGAGTTAAGCATAACTACGGGTTTTATTCGCCTTCTCTCGTCTACGGCCACACCACGTTGAAAACACCAGTTCTCGTCCGATCACTGAAGTTAAGCAACGTCGGGCCCGGTCAGTACTTGGATGGGTGACCGCCTGGGAACACCGGGTGCTGTAGACGCCTAGTTTTTTTGAAAAGAAACCAATTTTCGGCGGACTTGAGTTTGGAATAACTACGGGTTTTATTCGTCTTCTCTCGTCTACGGCCATACCACGTTGAAAACACCAGTTCTCGTCCGATCACTGAAGTTAAGCAACGTCGGGCCCGGTTAGTACTTGGATGGGTGACCGCCTGGGAACACCGGGTGCTGTAGACGCCTTTTTTCCCGATTGTTTCAACTAAAAATCAATTTTCCGCACTTCAGGCCATTGTACGTCTTCTTTGGCATAACATTAGCTCCCCCCCCCCCTCCGCCCCGGGGGAAAAAAGATACAGAAAGAATTTGAGTAAAAATAACTACGGGTTTTATTCACCTTCGCTCGTCTACGGCCACACCACGTTGAAAACACCAGTTCTCGTCCGATCACTGAAGTTAAGCAACGTCGGGCCCGGTCAGTACTTGGATGGGTGACCGCCTGGGAACACCGGGTGCTGTAGACGCCTAGTTTTTTGAAAAGAAACCAATTTTCGGCGGACTTGAGTTAAGCATAACTACGGGTTTTATTCGCCTTCTCTCGTCTACGGCCACACCACGTTGAAAACACCAGTTCTCGTCCGATCACTGAAGTTAAGCAACGTCGGGCCCGGTCAGTACTTGGATGGGTGACCGCCTGGGAACACCGGGTGCTGTAGACGCCTAGTTTTTTTGAAAAGAAACCAATTTTCGGCGGACTTGAGTTTGGAATAACTACGGGTTTTATTCGTCTTCTCTCGTCTACGGCCATACCACGTTGAAAACACCAGTTCTCGTCCGATCACTGAAGTTAAGCAACGTCGGGCCCGGTTAGTACTTGGATGGGTGACCGCCTGGGAACACCGGGTGCTGTAGACGCCTTTTTTCCCGATTGTTTCAACTAAAAATCAATTTTCCGCACTTCAGGCCATTGTACGTCTTCTTTGGCATAACATTAGCTCCCCCCCCCCTCCGCCCCGGGGGAAAAAAGATACAGAAAGAATTTGAGTAAAAATAACTACGGGTTTTATTCACCTTCGCTCGTCTACGGCCACACCACGTTGAAAACACCAGTTCTCGTCCGATCACTGAAGTTAAGCAACGTCGGGCCCGGTCAGTACTTGGATGGGTTGACCGCCTGGGAACACCGGGTGCTGTAGACGCCTAGTTTTTTGAAAAGAAACCAATTTTCGGCGGACTTGAGTTAAGCATAACTACGGGTTTTATTCGCCTTCTCTCGTCTACGGCCACACCACGTTGAAAACACCAGTTCTCGTCCGATCACTGAAGTTAAGCAACGTCGGGCCCGGTCAGTACTTGGATGGGTGACCGCCTGGGAACACCGGGTGCTGTAGACGCCTAGTTTTTTTGAAAAGAAACCAATTTTCGGCGGACTTGCGTTTGGAATAACTACGGGTTTTATTCGTCTTCTCTCGTCTACGGCCATACCACGTTGAAAACACCAGTTCTCGTCCGATCACTGAAGTTAAGCAACGTCGGGCCCGGTTAGTACTTGGATGGGTGACCGCCTGGGAACACCGGGTGCTGTAGACGCCTTTTTTCCCGATTGTTTCAACTAAAAATCAATTTTCCGCACTTCAGGCCATTGTACGTCTTCTTTGGCATAACATTAGCTCCCCCCCCCCTCCGCCCCGGGGGAAAAAAGATACAGAAAGAATTTGAGTAAAAATAACTACGGGTTTTATTCACCTTCGCTCGTCTACGGCCACACCACGTTGAAAACACCAGTTCTCGTCCGATCACTGAAGTTAAGCAACGTCGGGCCCGGTCAGTACTTGGATGGGTGACCGCCTGGGAACACCGGGTGCTGTAGACGCCTAGTTTTTTGAAAAGAAACCAATTTTCGGCGGACTTGAGTTAAGCATAACTACGGGTTTTATTCGCCTTCTCTCGTCTACGGCCACACCACGTTGAAAACACCAGTTCTCGTCCGATCACTGAAGTTAAGCAACGTCGGGCCCGGTCAGTACTTGGATGGGTGACCGCCTGGGAACACCGGGTGCTGTAGACGCCTAGTTTTTTTGAAAAGAAACCAATTTTCGGCGGACTTGAGTTTGGAATAACTACGGGTTTTATTCGTCTTCTCTCGTCTACGGCCATACCACGTTGAAAACACCAGTTCTCGTCCGATCACTGAAGTTAAGCAACGTCGGGCCCGGTTAGTACTTGGATGGGTGACCGCCTGGGAACACCGATTGCTGTAGACGCCTTTTTTCCCGATTGTTTCAACTAAAAATCAATTTTCCGCACTTCAGGCCATTGTACGTCTTCTTTGGCATAACATTAGCTCCCCCCCCCCTCCGCCCCGGGGGAAAAAAGATACAGAAAGAATTTGAGTAAAAATAACTACGGGTTTTATTCACCTTCGCTCGTCTACGGCCACACCACGTTGAAAACACCAGTTCTCGTCCGATCACTGAAGTTAAGCAACGTCGGGCCCGGTCAGTACTTGGATGGGTGACCGCCTGGGAACACCGGGTGCTGTAGACGCCTAGTTTTTTGAAAAGAAACCAATTTTCGGCGGACTTGAGTTAAGCATAACTACGGGTTTTATTCGCCTTCTCTCGTCTACGGCCACACCACGTTGAAAACACCAGTTCTCGTCCGATCACTGAAGTTAAGCAACGTCGGGCCCGGTCAGTACTTGGATGGGTGACCGCCTGGGAACACCGGGTGCTGTAGACGCCTAGTTTTTTTGAAAAGAAACCAATTTTCGGCGGACTTGAGTTTGGAATAACTACGGGTTTTATTCGTCTTCTCTCGTCTACGGCCATACCACGTTGAAAACACCAGTTCTCGTCCGATCACTGAAGTTAAGCAACGTCGGGCCCGGTTAGTACTTGGATGGGTGACCGCCTGGGAACACCGGGTGCTGTAGACGCCTTTTTTCCCGATTGTTTCAACTAAAAATCAATTTTCCGCACTTCAGGCCATTGTACGTCTTCTTTGGCATAACATTAGCTCCCCCCCCCCTCCGCCCCGGGGGAAAAAAGATACAGAAAGAATTTGAGTAAAAATAACTACGGGTTTTATTCACCTTCGCTCGTCTACGGCCACACCACGTTGAAAACACCAGTTCTCGTCCGATCACTGAAGTTAAGCAACGTCGGGCCCGGTCAGTACTTGGATGGGTGACCGCCTGGGAACACCGGGTGCTGTAGACGCCTAGTTTTTTGAAAAGAAACCAATTTTCGGCGGACTTGAGTTAAGCATAACTACGGGTTTTATTCGCCTTCTCTCGTCTACGGCCACACCACGTTGAAAACACCAGTTCTCGTCCGATCACTGAAGTTAAGCAACGTCGGGCCCGGTCAGTACTTGGATGGGTGACCGCCTGGGAACACCGGGTGCTGTAGACGCCTAGTTTTTTTGAAAAGAAACCAATTTTCGGCGGACTTGAGTTTGGAATAACTACGGGTTTTATTCGTCTTCTCTCGTCTACGGCCATACCACGTTGAAAACACCAGTTCTCGTCCGATCACTGAAGTTAAGCAACGTCGGGCCCGGTTAGTACTTGGATGGGTGACCGCCTGGGAACACCGGGTGCTGTAGACGCCTTTTTTCCCGATTGTTTCAACTAAAAATCAATTTTCCGCACTTCAGGCCATTGTACGTCTTCTTTGGCATAACATTAGCTCCCCCCCCCCTCCGCCCCGGGGGAAAAAAGATACAGAAAGAATTTGAGTAAAAATAACTACGGGTTTTATTCACCTTCGCTCGTCTACGGCCACACCACGTTGAAAACACCAGTTCTCGTCCGATCACTGAAGTTAAGCAACGTCGGGCCCGGTCAGTACTTGGATGGGTGACCGCCTGGGAACACCGGGTGCTGTAGACGCCTAGTTTTTTGAAAAGAAACCAATTTTCGGCGGACTTGAGTTAAGCATAACTACGGGTTTTATTCGCCTTCTCTCGTCTACGGCCACACCACGTTGAAAACACCAGTTCTCGTCCGATCACTGAAGTTAAGCAACGTCGGGCCCGGTCAGTACTTGGATGGGTGACCGCCTGGGAACACCGGGTGCTGTAGACGCCTAGTTTTTTTGAAAAGAAACCAATTTTCGGCGGACTTGAGTTTGGAATAACTACGGCTTTTATTCGTCTTCTCTCGTCTACGGCCATACCACGTTGAAAACACCAGTTCTCGTCCGATCACTGAAGTTAAGCAACGTCGGGCCCGGTTAGTACTTGGATGGGTGACCGCCTGGGAACACCGGGTGCTGTAGACGCCTTTTTTCCCGATTGTTTCAACTAAAAATCAATTTTCCGCACTTCAGGCCATTGTACGTCTTCTTTGGCATAACATTAGCTCCCCCCCCCTCCGCCCCGGGGGAAAAAAGATACAGAAAGAATTTGAGTAAAAATAACTACGGGTTTTATTCACCTTCGCTCGTCTACGGCCACACCACGTTGAAAACACCAGTTCTCGTCCGATCACTGAAGTTAAGCAACGTCGGGCCCGGTCAGTACTTGGATGGGTGACCGCCTGGGAACACCGGGTGCTGTAGACGCCTAGTTTTTTGAAAAGAAACCAATTTTCGGCGGACTTGAGTTAAGCATAACTACGGGTTTTATTCGCCTTCTCTCGTCTACGGCCACACCACGTTGAAAACACCAGTTCTCGTCCGATCACTGAAGTTAAGCAACGTCGGGCCCGGTCAGTACTTGGATGGGTGACCGCCTGGGAACACCGGGTGCTGTAGACGCCTAGTTTTTTTGAAAAGAAACCAATTTTCGGCGGACTTGAGTTTGGAATAACTACGGGTTTTATTCGTCTTCTCTCGTCTACGGCCATACCACGTTGAAAACACCAGTTCTCGTCCGATCACTGAAGTTAAGCAACGTCGGGCCCGGTTAGTACTTGGATGGGTGACCGCCTGGGAACACCGATTGCTGTAGTCGCCTTTTTTCCCGATTGTTTCAACTAAAAATCAATTTTCCGCACTTCAGGCCATTGTACGTCTTCTTTGGCATAACATTAGCTCCCCCCCCCCTCCGCCCCGGGGGAAAAAAGATACAGAAAGAATTTGAGTAAAAATAACTACGGGTTTTATTCACCTTCGCTCGTCTACGGCCACACCACGTTGAAAACACCAGTTCTCGTCCGATCACTGAAGTTAAGCAACGTCGGGCCCGGTCAGTACTTGGATGGGTGACCGCCTGGGAACACCGGGTGCTGTAGACGCCTAGTTTTTTGAAAAGAAACCAATTTTCGGCGGACTTGAGTTAAGCATAACTACGGGTTTTATTCGCCTTCTCTCGTCTACGGCCACACCACGTTGAAAACACCAGTTCTCGTCCGATCACTGAAGTTAAGCAACGTCGGGCCCGGTCAGTACTTGGATGGGTGACCGCCTGGGAACACCGGGTGCTGTAGACGCCTAGTTTTTTTGAAAAGAAACCAATTTTCGGCGGACTTGAGTTTGGAATAACTACGGGTTTTATTCGTCTTCTCTCGTCTACGGCCATACCACGTTGAAAACACCAGTTCTCGTCCGATCACTGAAGTTAAGCAACGTCGGGCCCGGTTAGTACTTGGATGGGTGACCGCCTGGGAACACCGGGTGCTGTAGACGCCTTTTTTCCCGATTGTTTCAACTAAAAATCAATTTTCCGCACTTCAGGCCATTGTACGTCTTCTTTGGCATAACATTAGCTCCCCCCCCCCTCCGCCCCGGGGGAAAAAAGATACAGAAAGAATTTGAGTAAAAATAACTACGGGTTTTATTCACCTTCGCTCGTCTACGGCCACACCACGTTGAAAACACCAGTTCTCGTCCGATCACTGAAGTTAAGCAACGTCGGGCCCGGTCAGTACTTGGATGGGTGACCGCCTGGGAACACCGGGTGCTGTAGACGCCTAGTTTTTTGAAAAGAAACCAATTTTCGGCGGACTTGAGTTAAGCATAACTACGGGTTTTATTCGCCTTCTCTCGTCTACGGCCACACCACGTTGAAAACACCAGTTCTCGTCCGATCACTGAAGTTAAGCAACGTCGGGCCCGGTCAGTACTTGGATGGGTGACCGCCTGGGAACACCGGGTGCTGTAGACGCCTAGTTTTTTTGAAAAGAAACCAATTTTCGGCGGACTTGAGTTTGGAATAACTACGGGTTTTATTCGTCTTCTCTCGTCTACGGCCATACCACGTTGAAAACACCAGTTCTCGTCCGATCACTGAAGTTAAGCAACGTCGGGCCCGGTTAGTACTTGGATGGGTGACCGCCTGGGAACACCGGGTGCTGTAGACGCCTTTTTTCCCGATTGTTTCAACTAAAAATCAATTTTCCGCACTTCAGGCCATTGTACGTCTTCTTTGGCATAACATTAGCTCCCCCCCCCCTCCGCCCCGGGGGAAAAAAGATACAGAAAGAATTTGAGTAAAAATAACTACGGGTTTTATTCACCTTCGCTCGTCTACGGCCACACCACGTTGAAAACACCAGTTCTCGTCCGATCACTGAAGTTAAGCAACGTCGGGCCCGGTCAGTACTTGGATGGGTGACCGCCTGGGAACACCGGGTGCTGTAGACGCCTAGTTTTTTGAAAAGAAACCAATTTTCGGCGGACTTGAGTTAAGCATAACTACGGGTTTTATTCGCCTTCTCTCGTCTACGGCCACACCACGTTGAAAACACCAGTTCTCGTCCGATCACTGAAGTTAAGCAACGTCGGGCCCGGTCAGTACTTGGATGGGTGACCGCCTGGGAACACCGGGTGCTGTAGACGCCTAGTTTTTTTGAAAAGAAACCAATTTTCGGCGGACTTGAGTTTGGAATAACTACGGGTTTTATTCGTCTTCTCTCGTCTACGGCCATACCACGTTGAAAACACCAGTTCTCGTCCGATCACTGAAGTTAAGCAACGTCGGGCCCGGTTAGTACTTGGATGGGTGACCGCCTGGGAACACCGATTGCTGTAGACGCCTTTTTTCCCGATTGTTTCAACTAAAAATCAATTTTCCGCACTTCAGGCCATTGTACGTCTTCTTTGGCATAACATTAGCTCCCCCCCCCCCTCCGCCCCGGGGGAAAAAAGATACAGAAAGAATTTGAGTAAAAATAACTACGGGTTTTATTCACCTTCGCTCGTCTACGGCCACACCACGTTGAAAACACCAGTTCTCGTCCGATCACTGAAGTTAAGCAACGTCGGGCCCGGTCAGTACTTGGATGGGTGACCGCCTGAGAACACCGGGTGCTGTAGACGCCTAGTTTTTTGAAAAGAAACCAATTTTCGGCGGACTTGAGTTAAGCATAACTACGGGTTTTATTCGCCTTCTCTCGTCTACGGCCACACCACGTTGAAAACACCAGTTCTCGTCCGATCACTGAAGTTAAGCAACGTCGGGCCCGGTCAGTACTTGGATGGGTGACCGCCTGGGAACACCGGGTGCTGTAGACGCCTAGTTTTTTTGAAAAGAAACCAATTTTCGGCGGACTTGAGTTTGGAATAACTACGGGTTTTATTCGTCTTCTCTCGTCTACGGCCATACCACGTTGAAAACACCAGTTCTCGTCCGATCACTGAAGTTAAGCAACGTCGGGCCCGGTTAGTACTTGGATGGGTGACCGCCTGGGAACACCGGGTGCTGTAGACGCCTTTTTTCCCGATTGTTTCAACTAAAAATCAATTTTCCGCACTTCAGGCCATTGTACGTCTTCTTTGGCATAACATTAGCTCCCCCCCCCCTCCGCCCCGGGGGAAAAAAGATACAGAAAGAATTTGAGTAAAAATAACTACGGGTTTTATTCACCTTCGCTCGTCTACGGCCACACCACGTTGAAAACACCAGTTCTCGTCCGATCACTGAAGTTAAGCAACGTCGGGCCCGGTCAGTACTTGGATGGGTGACCGCCTGGGAACACCGGGTGCTGTAGACGCCTAGTTTTTTGAAAAGAAACCAATTTTCGGCGGACTTGAGTTAAGCATAACTACGGGTTTTATTCGCCTTCTCTCGTCTACGGCCACACCACGTTGAAAACACCAGTTCTCGTCCGATCACTGAAGTTAAGCAACGTCGGGCCCGGTCAGTACTTGGATGGGTGACCGCCTGGGAACACCGGGTGCTGTAGACGCCTAGTTTTTTTGAAAAGAAACCAATTTTCGGCGGACTTGAGTTTGGAATAACTACGGGTTTTATTCGTCTTCTCTCGTCTACGGCCATACCACGTTGAAAACACCAGTTCTCGTCCGATCACTGAAGTTAAGCAACGTCGGGCCCGGTTAGTACTTGGATGGGTGACCGCCTGGGAACACCGGGTGCTGTAGACGCCTTTTTTCCCGATTGTTTCAACTAAAAATCAATTTTCCGCACTTCAGGCCATTGTACGTCTTCTTTGGCATAACATTAGCTCCCCCCCCCCTCCGCCCCGGGGGAAAAAAGATACAGAAAGAATTTGAGTAAAAATAACTACGGGTTTTATTCACCTTCGCTCGTCTACGGCCACACCACGTTGAAAACACCAGTTCTCGTCCGATCACTGAAGTTAAGCAACGTCGGGCCCGGTCAGTACTTGGATGGGTGACCGCCTGGGAACACCGGGTGCTGTAGACGCCTAGTTTTTTGAAAAGAAACCAATTTTCGGCGGACTTGAGTTAAGCATAACTACGGGTTTTATTCGCCTTCTCTCGTCTACGGCCACACCACGTTGAAAACACCAGTTCTCGTCCGATCACTGAAGTTAAGCAACGTCGGGCCCGGTCAGTACTTGGATGGGTGACCGCCTGGGAACACCGGGTGCTGTAGACGCCTAGTTTTTTTGAAAAGAAACCAATTTTCGGCGGACTTGAGTTTGGAATAACTACGGGTTTTATTCGTCTTCTCTCGTCTACGGCCATACCACGTTGAAAACACCAGTTCTCGTCCGATCACTGAAGTTAAGCAACGTCGGGCCCGGTTAGTACTTGGATGGGTGACCGCCTGGGAACACCGGGTGCTGTAGACGCCTTTTTTCCCGATTGTTTCAACTAAAAATCAATTTTCCGCACTTCAGGCCATTGTACGTCTTCTTTGGCATAACATTAGCTCCCCCCCCCCTCCGCCCCGGGGGAAAAAAGATACAGAAAGAATTTGAGTAAAAATAACTACGGGTTTTATTCACCTTCGCTCGTCTACGGCCACACCACGTTGAAAACACCAGTTCTCGTCCGATCACTGAAGTTAAGCAACGTCGGGCCCGGTCAGTACTTGGATGGGTGACCGCCTGGGAACACCGGGTGCTGTAGACGCCTAGTTTTTTGAAAAGAAACCAATTTTCGGCGGACTTGAGTTAAGCATAACTACGGGTTTTATTCGCCTTCTCTCGTCTACGGCCACACCACGTTGAAAACACCAGTTCTCGTCCGATCACTGAAGTTAAGCAACGTCGGGCCCGGTCAGTACTTGGATGGGTGACCGCCTGGGAACACCGGGTGCTGTAGACGCCTAGTTTTTTTGAAAAGAAACCAATTTTCGGCGGACTTGAGTTTGGAATAACTACGGGTTTTATTCGTCTTCTCTCGTCTACGGCCATACCACGTTGAAAACACCAGTTCTCGTCCGATCACTGAAGTTAAGCAACGTCGGGCCCGGTTAGTACTTGGATGGGTGACCGCCTGGGAACACCGGGTGCTGTAGACGCCTTTTTTCCCGATTGTTTCAACTAAAAATCAATTTTCCGCACTTCAGGCCATTGTACGTCTTCTTTGGCATAACATTAGCTCCCCCCCCCCTCCGCCCCGGGGGAAAAAAGATACAGAAAGAATTTGAGTAAAAATAACTACGGGTTTTATTCACCTTCGCTCGTCTACGGCCACACCACGTTGAAAACACCAGTTCTCGTCCGATCACTGAAGTTAAGCAACGTCGGGCCCGGTCAGTACTTGGATGGGTGACCGCCTGGGAACACCGGGTGCTGTAGACGCCTAGTTTTTTGAAAAGAAACCAATTTTCGGCGGACTTGAGTTAAGCATAACTACGGGTTTTATTCGCCTTCTCTCGTCTACGGCCACACCACGTTGAAAACACCAGTTCTCGTCCGATCACTGAAGTTAAGCAACGTCGGGCCCGGTCAGTACTTGGATGGGTGACCGCCTGGGAACACCGGGTGCTGTAGACGCCTAGTTTTTTTGAAAAGAAACCAATTTTCGGCGGACTTGAGTTTGGAATAACTACGGGTTTTATTCGTCTTCTCTCGTCTACGGCCATACCACGTTGAAAACACCAGTTCTCGTCCGATCACTGAAGTTAAGCAACGTCGGGCCCGGTTAGTACTTGGATGGGTGACCGCCTGGGAACACCGGGTGCTGTAGACGCCTTTTTTCCCGATTGTTTCAACTAAAAATCAATTTTCCGCACTTCAGGCCATTGTACGTCTTCTTTGGCATAACATTAGCTCCCCCCCCCCCTCCGCCCCGGGGGAAAAAAGATACAGAAAGAATTTGAGTAAAAATAACTACGGGTTTTATTCACCTTCGCTCGTCTACGGCCACACCACGTTGAAAACACCAGTTCTCGTCCGATCACTGAAGTTAAGCAACGTCGGGCCCGGTCAGTACTTGGATGGGTGACCGCCTGGGAACACCGGGTGCTGTAGACGCCTAGTTTTTTGAAAAGAAACCAATTTTCGGCGGACTTGAGTTAAGCATAACTACGGGTTTTATTCGCCTTCTCTCGTCTACGGCCACACCACGTTGAAAACACCAGTTCTCGTCCGATCACTGAAGTTAAGCAACGTCGGGCCCGGTCAGTACTTGGATGGGTGACCGCCTGGGAACACCGGGTGCTGTAGACGCCTAGTTTTTTTGAAAAGAAACCAATTTTCGGCGGACTTGAGTTTGGAATAACTACGGGTTTTATTCGTCTTCTCTCGTCTACGGCCATACCACGTTGAAAACACCAGTTCTCGTCCGATCACTGAAGTTAAGCAACGTCGGGCCCGGTTAGTACTTGGATGGGTGACCGCCTGGGAACACCGGGTGCTGTAGACGCCTTTTTTCCCGATTGTTTCAACTAAAAATCAATTTTCCGCACTTCAGGCCATTGTACGTCTTCTTTGGCATAACATTAGCTCCCCCCCCCCTCCGCCCCGGGGGAAAAAAGATACAGAAAGAATTTGAGTAAAAATAACTACGGGTTTTATTCACCTTCGCTCGTCTACGGCCACACCACGTTGAAAACACCAGTTCTCGTCCGATCACTGAAGTTAAGCAACGTCGGGCCCGGTCAGTACTTGGATGGGTGACCGCCTGGGAACACCGGGTGCTGTAGACGCCTAGTTTTTTGAAAAGAAACCAATTTTCGGCGGACTTGAGTTAAGCATAACTACGGGTTTTATTCGCCTTCTCTCGTCTACGGCCACACCACGTTGAAAACACCAGTTCTCGTCCGATCACTGAAGTTAAGCAACGTCGGGCCCGGTCAGTACTTGGATGGGTGACCGCCTGGGAACACCGGGTGCTGTAGACGCCTAGTTTTTTTGAAAAGAAACCAATTTTCGGCGGACTTGAGTTTGGAATAACTACGGGTTTTATTCGTCTTCTCTCGTCTACGGCCATACCACGTTGAAAACACCAGTTCTCGTCCGATCACTGAAGTTAAGCAACGTCGGGCCCGGTTAGTACTTGGATGGGTGACCGCCTGGGAACACCGGGTGCTGTAGACGCCTTTTTTCCCGATTGTTTCAACTAAAAATCAATTTTCCGCACTTCAGGCCATTGTACGTCTTCTTTGGCATAACATTAGCTCCCCCCCCCCTCCGCCCCGGGGGAAAAAAGATACAGAAAGAATTTGAGTAAAAATAACTACGGGTTTTATTCACCTTCGCTCGTCTACGGCCACACCACGTTGAAAACACCAGTTCTCGTCCGATCACTGAAGTTAAGCAACGTCGGGCCCGGTCAGTACTTGGATGGGTGACCGCCTGGGAACACCGGGTGCTGTAGACGCCTAGTTTTTTGAAAAGAAACCAATTTTCGGCGGACTTGAGTTAAGCATAACTACGGGTTTTATTCGCCTTCTCTCGTCTACGGCCACACCACGTTGAAAACACCAGTTCTCGTCCGATCACTGAAGTTAAGCAACGTCGGGCCCGGTCAGTACTTGGATGGGTGACCGCCTGGGAACACCGGGTGCTGTAGACGCCTAGTTTTTTTGAAAAGAAACCAATTTTCGGCGGACTTGAGTTTGGAATAACTACGGGTTTTATTCGTCTTCTCTCGTCTACGGCCATACCACGTTGAAAACACCAGTTCTCGTCCGATCACTGAAGTTAAGCAACGTCGGGCCCGGTTAGTACTTGGATGGGTGACCGCCTGGGAACACCGGGTGCTGTAGACGCCTTTTTTCCCGATTGTTTCAACTAAAAATCAATTTTCCGCACTTCAGGCCATTGTACGTCTTCTTTGGCATAACATTAGCTCCCCCCCCCCTCCGCCCCGGGGGAAAAAAGATACAGAAAGAATTTGAGTAAAAATAACTACGGGTTTTATTCACCTTCGCTCGTCTACGGCCACACCACGTTGAAAACACCAGTTCTCGTCCGATCACTGAAGTTAAGCAACGTCGGGCCCGGTCAGTACTTGGATGGGTGACCGCCTGGGAACACCGGGTGCTGTAGACGCCTAGTTTTTTGAAAAGAAACCAATTTTCGGCGGACTTGAGTTAAGCATAACTACGGGTTTTATTCGCCTTCTCTCGTCTACGGCCACACCACGTTGAAAACACCAGTTCTCGTCCGATCACTGAAGTTAAGCAACGTCGGGCCCGGTCAGTACTTGGATGGGTGACCGCCTGGGAACACCGGGTGCTGTAGACGCCTAGTTTTTTTGAAAAGAAACCAATTTTCGGCGGACTTGAGTTTGGAATAACTACGGGTTTTATTCGTCTTCTCTCGTCTACGGCCATACCACGTTGAAAACACCAGTTCTCGTCCGATCACTGAAGTTAAGCAACGTCGGGCCCGGTTAGTACTTGGATGGGTGACCGCCTGGGAACACCGATTGCTGTAGACGCCTTTTTTCCCGATTGTTTCAACTAAAAATCAATTTTCCGCACTTCAGGCCATTGTACGTCTTCTTTGGCATAACATTAGCTCCCCCCCCCCTCCGCCCCGGGGGAAAAAAGATACAGAAAGAATTTGAGTAAAAATAACTACGGGTTTTATTCACCTTCGCTCGTCTACGGCCACACCACGTTGAAAACACCAGTTCTCGTCCGATCACTGAAGTTAAGCAACGTCGGGCCCGGTCAGTACTTGGATGGGTGACCGCCTGGGAACACCGGGTGCTGTAGACGCCTAGTTTTTTGAAAAGAAACCAATTTTCGGCGGACTTGAGTTAAGCATAACTACGGGTTTTATTCGCCTTCTCTCGTCTACGGCCACACCACGTTGAAAACACCAGTTCTCGTCCGATCACTGAAGTTAAGCAACGTCGGGCCCGGTCAGTACTTGGATGGGTGACCGCCTGGGAACACCGGGTGCTGTAGACGCCTAGTTTTTTTGAAAAGAAACCAATTTTCGGCGGACTTGAGTTTGGAATAACTACGGGTTTTATTCGTCTTCTCTCGTCTACGGCCATACCACGTTGAAAACACCAGTTCTCGTCCGATCACTGAAGTTAAGCAACGTCGGGCCCGGTTAGTACTTGGATGGGTGACCGCCTGGGAACACCGGGTGCTGTAGACGCCTTTTTTCCCGATTGTTTCAACTAAAAATCAATTTTCCGCACTTCAGGCCATTGTACGTCTTCTTTGGCATAACATTAGCTCCCCCCCCCCCTCCGCCCCGGGGGAAAAAAGATACAGAAAGAATTTGAGTAAAAATAACTACGGGTTTTATTCACCTTCGCTCGTCTACGGCCACACCACGTTGAAAACACCAGTTCTCGTCCGATCACTGAAGTTAAGCAACGTCGGGCCCGGTCAGTACTTGGATGGGTGACCGCCTGGGAACACCGGGTGCTGTAGACGCCTAGTTTTTTGAAAAGAAACCAATTTTCGGCGGACTTGAGTTAAGCATAACTACGGGTTTTATTCGCCTTCTCTCGTCTACGGCCACACCACGTTGAAAACACCAGTTCTCGTCCGATCACTGAAGTTAAGCAACGTCGGGCCCGGTCAGTACTTGGATGGGTGACCGCCTGGGAACACCGGGTGCTGTAGACGCCTAGTTTTTTTGAAAAGAAACCAATTTTCGGCGGACTTGAGTTTGGAATAACTACGGGTTTTATTCGTCTTCTCTCGTCTACGGCCATACCACGTTGAAAACACCAGTTCTCGTCCGATCACTGAAGTTAAGCAACGTCGGGCCCGGTTAGTACTTGGATGGGTGACCGCCTGGGAACACCGGGTGCTGTAGACGCCTTTTTTCCCGATTGTTTCAACTAAAAATCAATTTTCCGCACTTCAGGCCATTGTACGTCTTCTTTGGCATAACATTAGCTCCCCCCCCCCCCTCCGCCCCGGGGGAAAAAAGATACAGAAAGAATTTGAGTAAAAATAACTACGGGTTTTATTCACCTTCGCTCGTCTACGGCCACACCACGTTGAAAACACCAGTTCTCGTCCGATCACTGAAGTTAAGCAACGTCGGGCCCGGTCAGTACTTGGATGGGTGACCGCCTGGGAACACCGGGTGCTGTAGACGCCTAGTTTTTTGAAAAGAAACCAATTTTCGGCGGACTTGAGTTAAGCATAACTACGGGTTTTATTCGCCTTCTCTCGTCTACGGCCACACCACGTTGAAAACACCAGTTCTCGTCCGATCACTGAAGTTAAGCAACGTCGGGCCCGGTCAGTACTTGGATGGGTGACCGCCTGGGAACACCGGGTGCTGTAGACGCCTAGTTTTTTTGAAAAGAAACCAATTTTCGGCGGACTTGAGTTTGGAATAACTACGGGTTTTATTCGTCTTCTCTCGTCTACGGCCATACCACGTTGAAAACACCAGTTCTCGTCCGATCACTGAAGTTAAGCAACGTCGGGCCCGGTTAGTACTTGGATGGGTGTCCGCCTGGGAACACCGGGTGCTGTAGACGCCTTTTTTCCCGATTGTTTCAACTAAAAATCAATTTTCCGCACTTCAGGCCATTGTACGTCTTCTTTGGCATAACATTAGCTCCCCCCCCCCCTCCGCCCCGGGGGAAAAAAGATACAGAAAGAATTTGAGTAAAAATAACTACGGGTTTTATTCACCTTCGCTCGTCTACGGCCACACCACGTTGAAAACACCAGTTCTCGTCCGATCACTGAAGTTAAGCAACGTCGGGCCCGGTCAGTACTTGGATGGGTGACCGCCTGGGAACACCGGGTGCTGTAGACGCCTAGTTTTTTGAAAAGAAACCAATTTTCGGCGGACTTGAGTTAAGCATAACTACGGGTTTTATTCGCCTTCTCTCGTCTACGGCCACACCACGTTGAAAACACCAGTTCTCGTCCGATCACTGAAGTTAAGCAACGTCGGGCCCGGTCAGTACTTGGATGGGTGACCGCCTGGGAACACCGGGTGCTGTAGACGCCTAGTTTTTTTGAAAAGAAACCAATTTTCGGCGGACTTGAGTTTGGAATAACTACGGGTTTTATTCGTCTTCTCTCGTCTACGGCCATACCACGTTGAAAACACCAGTTCTCGTCCGATCACTGAAGTTAAGCAACGTCGGGCCCGGTTAGTACTTGGATGGGTGACCGCCTGGGAACACCGGGTGCTGTAGACGCCTTTTTTCCCGATTGTTTCAACTAAAAATCAATTTTCCGCACTTCAGGCCATTGTACGTCTTCTTTGGCATAACATTAGCTCCCCCCCCCCCCTCCGCCCCGGGGGAAAAAAGATACAGAAAGAATTTGAGTAAAAATAACTACGGGTTTTATTCACCTTCGCTCGTCTACGGCCACACCACGTTGAAAACACCAGTTCTCGTCCGATCACTGAAGTTAAGCAACGTCGGGCCCGGTCAGTACTTGGATGGGTGACAGCCTGGGAACACCGGGTGCTGTAGACGCCTAGTTTTTTGAAAAGAAACCAATTTTCGGCGGACTTGAGTTAAGCATAACTACGGGTTTTATTCGCCTTCTCTCGTCTACGGCCACACCACGTTGAAAACACCAGTTCTCGTCCGATCACTGAAGTTAAGCAACGTCGGGCCCGGTCAGTACTTGGATGGGTGACCGCCTGGGAACACCGGGTGCTGTAGACGCCTAGTTTTTTTGAAAAGAAACCAATTTTCGGCGGACTTGAGTTTGGAATAACTACGGGTTTTATTCGTCTTCTCTCGTCTACGGCCATACCACGTTGAAAACACCAGTTCTCGTCCGATCACTGAAGTTAAGCAACGTCGGGGCCGGTTAGTACTTGGATGGGTGACCGCCTGGGAACACCGATTGCTGTAGACGCCTTTTTTCCCGATTGTTTCAACTAAAAATCAATTTTCCGCACTTCAGGCCATTGTACGTCTTCTTTGGCATAACATTAGCTCCCCCCCCCCCTCCGCCCCGGGGGAAAAAAGATACAGAAAGAATTTGAGTAAAAATAACTACGGGTTTTATTCACCTTCGCTCGTCTACGGCCACACCACGTTGAAAACACCAGTTCTCGTCCGATCACTGAAGTTAAGCAACGTCGGGCCCGGTCAGTACTTGGATGGGTGACCGCCTGGGAACACCGGGTGCTGTAGACGCCTAGTTTTTTGAAAAGAAACCAATTTTCGGCGGACTTGAGTTAAGCATAACTACGGGTTTTATTCGCCTTCTCTCGTCTACGGCCACACCACGTTGAAAACACCAGTTCTCGTCCGATCACTGAAGTTAAGCAACGTCGGGCCCGGTCAGTACTTGGATGGGTGACCGCCTGGGAACACCGGGTGCTGTAGACGCCTAGTTTTTTTGAAAAGAAACCAATTTTCGGCGGACTTGAGTTTGGAATAACTACGGGTTTTATTCGTCTTCTCTCGTCTACGGCCATACCACGTTGAAAACACCAATTCTCGTCCGATCACTGAAGTTAAGCAACGTCGGGCCCGGTTAGTACTTGGATGGGTGACCGCCTGGGAACACCGGGTGCTGTAGACGCCTTTTTTCCCGATTGTTTCAACTAAAAATCAATTTTCCGCACTTCAGGCCATTGTACGTCTTCTTTGGCATAACATTAGCTCCCCCCCCCCTCCGCCCCGGGGGAAAAAAGATACAGAAAGAATTTGAGTAAAAATAACTACGGGTTTTATTCACCTTCGCTCGTCTACGGCCACACCACGTTGAAAACACCAGTTCTCGTCCGATCACTGAAGTTAAGCAACGTCGGGCCCGGTCAGTACTTGGATGGGTGACCGCCTGGGAACACCGGGTGCTGTAGACGCCTAGTTTTTTGAAAAGAAACCAATTTTCGGCGGACTTGAGTTAAGCATAACTACGGGTTTTATTCGCCTTCTCTCGTCTACGGCCACACCACGTTGAAAACACCAGTTCTCGTCCGATCACTGAAGTTAAGCAACGTCGGGCCCGGTCAGTACTTGGATGGGTGACCGCCTGGGAACACCGGGTGCTGTAGACGCCTAGTTTTTTTGAAAAGAAACCAATTTTCGGCGGACTTGAGTTTGGAAT
The DNA here is from genome assembly GCF_932274485.2 of Patella vulgata. Taxonomy (NCBI): domain Eukaryota; kingdom Metazoa; phylum Mollusca; class Gastropoda; family Patellidae; genus Patella; species Patella vulgata. The sequence goes on from NC_065880.2 coordinate 18,770,201, forward strand.
AACTACGGGTTTTATTCGTCTTCTCTCGTCTACGGCCATACCACGTTGAAAACACCAGTTCTCGTCCGATCACTGAAGTTAAGCAACGTCGGGCCCGGTTAGTACTTGGATGGGTGACCGCCTGGGAACACCGGGTGCTGTAGACGCCTTTTTTCCCGATTGTTTCAACTAAAAATCAATTTTCCGCACTTCAGGCCATTGTACGTCTTCTTTGGCATAACATTAGCTCCCCCCCCCCCTCCGCCCCGGGGGAAAAAAGATACAGAAAGAATTTGAGTAAAAATAACTACGGGTTTTATTCACCTTCGCTCGTCTACGGCCACACCACGTTGAAAACACCAGTTCTCGTCCGATCACTGAAGTTAAGCAACGTCGGGCCCGGTCAGTACTTGGATGGGTGACCGCCTGGGAACACCGGGTGCTGTAGACGCCTAGTTTTTTGAAAAGAAACCAATTTTCGGCGGACTTGAGTTAAGCATAACTACGGGTTTTATTCGCCTTCTCTCGTCTACGGCCACACCACGTTGAAAACACCAGTTCTCGTCCGATCACTGAAGTTAAGCAACGTCGGGCCCGGTCAGTACTTGGATGGGTGACCGCCTGGGAACACCGGGTGCTGTAGACGCCTAGTTTTTTTGAAAAGAAACCAATTTTCGGCGGACTTGAGTTTGGAATAACTACGGGTTTTATTCGTCTTCTCTCGTCTACGGCCATACCACGTTGAAAACACCAGTTCTCGTCCGATCACTGAAGTTAAGCAACGTCGGGCCCGGTTAGTACTTGGATGGGTGACCGCCTGGGAACACCGGGTGCTGTAGACGCCTTTTTTCCCGATTGTTTCAACTAAAAATCAATTTTCCGCACTTCAGGCCATTGTACGTCTTCTTTGGCATAACATTAGCTCCCCCCCCCCCTCCGCCCCGGGGGAAAAAAGATACAGAAAGAATTTGAGTAAAAATAACTACGGGTTTTATTCACCTTCGCTCGTCTACGGCCACACCACGTTGAAAACACCAGTTCTCGTCCGATCACTGAAGTTAAGCAACGTCGGGCCCGGTCAGTACTTGGATGGGTGACCGCCTGGGAACACCGGGTGCTGTAGACGCCTAGTTTTTTGAAAAGAAACCAATTTTCGGCGGACTTGAGTTAAGCATAACTACGGGTTTTATTCGCCTTCTCTCGTCTACGGCCACACCACGTTGAAAACACCGGTTCTCGTCCGATCACTGAAGTTAAGCAACGTCGGGCCCGGTCAGTACTTGGATGGGTGACCGCCTGGGAACACCGGGTGCTGTAGACGCCTAGTTTTTTTGAAAAGAAACCAATTTTCGGCGGACTTGAGTTTGGAATAACTACGGGTTTTATTCGTCTTCTCTCGTCTACGGCCATACCACGTTGAAAACACCAGTTCTCGTCCGATCACTGAAGTTAAGCAACGTCGGGCCCGGTTAGTACTTGGATGGGTGACCGCCTGGGAACACCGGGTGCTGTAGACGCCTTTTTTCCCGATTGTTTCAACTAAAAATCAATTTTCCGCACTTCAGGCCATTGTACGTCTTCTTTGGCATAACATTAGCTCCCCCCCCCCTCCGCCCCGGGGGAAAAAAGATACAGAAAGAATTTGAGTAAAAATAACTACGGGTTTTATTCACCTTCGCTCGTCTACGGCCACACCACGTTGAAAACACCAGTTCTCGTCCGATCACTGAAGTTAAGCAACGTCGGGCCCGGTCAGTACTTGGATGGGTGACCGCCTGGGAACACCGGGTGCTGTAGACGCCTAGTTTTTTGAAAAGAAACCAATTTTCGGCGGACTTGAGTTAAGCATAACTACGGGTTTTATTCGCCTTCTCTCGTCTACGGCCACACCACGTTGAAAACACCAGTTCTCGTCCGATCACTGAAGTTAAGCAACGTCGGGCCCGGTCAGTACTTGGATGGGTGACCGCCTGGGAACACCGGGTGCTGTAGACGCCTAGTTTTTTTGAAAAGAAACCAATTTTCGGCGGACTTGAGTTTGGAATAACTACGGGTTTTATTCGTCTTCTCTCGTCTACGGCCATACCACGTTGAAAACACCAGTTCTCGTCCGATCACTGAAGTTAAGCAACGTCGGGCCCGGTTAGTACTTGGATGGGTGACCGCCTGGGAACACCGGGTGCTGTAGACGCCTTTTTTCCCGATTGTTTCAACTAAAAATCAATTTTCCGCACTTCAGGCCATTGTACGTCTTCTTTGGCATAACATTAGCTCCCCACCCCCCTCCGCCCCGGGGGAAAAAAGATACAGAAAGAATTTGAGTAAAAATAACTACGGGTTTTATTCACCTTCGCTCGTCTACGGCCACACCACGTTGAAAACACCAGTTCTCGTCCGATCACTGAAGTTAAGCAACGTCGGGCCCGGTCAGTACTTGGATGGGTGACCGCCTGGGAACACCGGGTGCTGTAGACGCCTAGTTTTTTGAAAAGAAACCAATTTTCGGCGGACTTGAGTTAAGCATAACTACGGGTTTTATTCGCCTTCTCTCGTCTACGGCCACACCACGTTGAAAACACCAGTTCTCGTCCGATCACTGAAGTTAAGCAACGTCGGGCCCGGTCAGTACTTGGATGGGTGACCGCCTGGGAACACCGGGTGCTGTAGACGCCTAGTTTTTTTGAAAAGAAACCAATTTTCGGCGGACTTGAGTTTGGAATAACTACGGGTTTTATTCGTCTTCTCTCGTCTACGGCCATACCACGTTGAAAACACCAGTTCTCGTCCGATCACTGAAGTTAAGCAACGTCGGGCCCGGTTAGTACTTGGATGGGTGACCGCCTGGGAACACCGATTGCTGTAGACGCCTTTTTTCCCGATTGTTTCAACTAAAAATCAATTTTCCGCACTTCAGGCCATTGTACGTCTTCTTTGGCATAACATTAGCTCCCCCCCCCCTCCGCCCCGGGGGAAAAAAGATACAGAAAGAATTTGAGTAAAAATAACTACGGGTTTTATTCACCTTCGCTCGTCTACGGCCACACCACGTTGAAAACACCAGTTCTCGTCCGATCACTGAAGTTAAGCAACGTCGGGCCCGGTCAGTACTTGGATGGGTGACCGCCTGGGAACACCGGGTGCTGTAGACGCCTAGTTTTTTGAAAAGAAACCAATTTTCGGCGGACTTGAGTTAAGCATAACTACGGGTTTTATTCGCCTTCTCTCGTCTACGGCCACACCACGTTGAAAACACCAGTTCTCGTCCGATCACTGAAGTTAAGCAACGTCGGGCCCGGTCAGTACTTGGATGGGTGACCGCCTGGGAACACCGGGTGCTGTAGACGCCTAGTTTTTTTGAAAAGAAACCAATTTTCGGCGGACTTGAGTTTGGAATAACTACGGGTTTTATTCGTCTTCTCTCGTCTACGGCCATACCACGTTGAAAACACCAGTTCTCGTCCGATCACTGAAGTTAAGCAACGTCGGGCCCGGTTAGTACTTGGATGGGTGACCGCCTGGGAACACCGGGTGCTGTAGACGCCTTTTTTCCCGATTGTTTCAACTAAAAATCAATTTTCCGCACTTCAGGCCATTGTACGTCTTCTTTGGCATAACATTAGCTCCCCCCCCCCTCCGCCCCGGGGGAAAAAAGATACAGAAAGAATTTGAGTAAAAATAACTACGGGTTTTATTCACCTTCGCTCGTCTACGGCCACACCACGTTGAAAACACCAGTTCTCGTCCGATCACTGAAGTTAAGCAACGTCGGGCCCGGTCAGTACTTGGATGGGTGACCGCCTGGGAACACCGGGTGCTGTAGACGCCTAGTTTTTTGAAAAGAAACCAATTTTCGGCGGACTTGAGTTAAGCATAACTACGGGTTTTATTCGCCTTCTCTCGTCTACGGCCACACCACGTTGAAAACACCAGTTCTCGTCCGATCACTGAAGTTAAGCAACGTCGGGCCCGGTCAGTACTTGGATGGGTGACCGCCTGGGAACACCGGGTGCTGTAGACGCCTAGTTTTTTTGAAAAGAAACCAATTTTCGGCGGACTTGAGTTTGGAATAACTACGGGTTTTATTCGTCTTCTCTCGTCTACGGCCATACCACGTTGAAAACACCAGTTCTCGTCCGATCACTGAAGTTAAGCAACGTCGGGCCCGGTTAGTACTTGGATGGGTGACCGCCTGGGAACACCGGGTGCTGTAGACGCCTTTTTTCCCGATTGTTTCAACTAAAAATCAATTTTCCGCACTTCAGGCCATTGTACGTCTTCTTTGGCATAACATTAGCTCCCCCCCCCCTCCGCCCCGGGGGAAAAAAGATACAGAAAGAATTTGAGTAAAAATAACTACGGGTTTTATTCACCTTCGCTCGTCTACGGCCACACCACGTTGAAAACACCAGTTCTCGTCCGATCACTGAAGTTAAGCAACGTCGGGCCCGGTCAGTACTTGGATGGGTGACCGCCTGGGAACACCGGGTGCTGTAGACGCCTAGTTTTTTGAAAAGAAACCAATTTTCGGCGGACTTGAGTTAAGCATAACTACGGGTTTTATTCGCCTTCTCTCGTCTACGGCCACACCACGTTGAAAACACCAGTTCTCGTCCGATCACTGAAGTTAAGCAACGTCGGGCCCGGTCAGTACTTGGATGGGTGACCGCCTGGGAACACCGGGTGCTGTAGACGCCTAGTTTTTTTGAAAAGAAACCAATTTTCGGCGGACTTGAGTTTGGAATAACTACGGGTTTTATTCGTCTTCTCTCGTCTACGGCCATACCACGTTGAAAACACCAGTTCTCGTCCGATCACTGAAGTTAAGCAACGTCGGGCCCGGTTAGTACTTGGATGGGTGACCGCCTGGGAACACCGATTGCTGTAGACGCCTTTTTTCCCGATTGTTTCAACTAAAAATCAATTTTCCGCACTTCAGGCCATTGTACGTCTTCTTTGGCATAACATTAGCTCCCCCCCCCCTCCGCCCCGGGGGAAAAAAGATACAGAAAGAATTTGAGTAAAAATAACTACGGGTTTTATTCACCTTCGCTCGTCTACGGCCACACCACGTTGAAAACACCAGTTCTCGTCCGATCACTGAAGTTAAGCAACGTCGGGCCCGGTCAGTACTTGGATGGGTGACCGCCTGGGAACACCGGGTGCTGTAGACGCCTAGTTTTTTGAAAAGAAACCAATTTTCGGCGGACTTGAGTTAAGCATAACTACGGGTTTTATTCGCCTTCTCTCGTCTACGGCCACACCACGTTGAAAACACCAGTTCTCGTCCGATCACTGAAGTTAAGCAACGTCGGGCCCGGTCAGTACTTGGATGGGTGACCGCCTGGGAACACCGGGTGCTGTAGACGCCTAGTTTTTTTGAAAAGAAACCAATTTTCGGCGGACTTGAGTTTGGAATAACTACGGGTTTTATTCGTCTTCTCTCGTCTACGGCCATACCACGTTGAAAACACCAGTTCTCGTCCGATCACTGAAGTTAAGCAACGTCGGGCCCGGTTAGTACTTGGATGGGTGACCGCCTGGGAACACCGGGTGCTGTAGACGCCTTTTTTCCCGATTGTTTCAACTAAAAATCAATTTTCCGCACTTCAGGCCATTGTACGTCTTCTTTGGCATAACATTAGCTCCCCCCCCCCCTCCGCCCCGGGGGAAAAAAGATACAGAAAGAATTTGAGTAAAAATAACTACGGGTTTTATTCACCTTCGCTCGTCTACGGCCACACCACGTTGAAAACACCAGTTCTCGTCCGATCACTGAAGTTAAGCAACGTCGGGCCCGGTCAGTACTTGGATGGGTGACCGCCTGGGAACACCGGGTGCTGTAGACGCCTAGTTTTTTGAAAAGAAACCAATTTTCGGCGGACTTGAGTTAAGCATAACTACGGGTTTTATTCGCCTTCTCTCGTCTACGGCCACACCACGTTGAAAACACCAGTTCTCGTCCGATCACTGAAGTTAAGCAACGTCGGGCCCGGTCAGTACTTGGATGGGTGACCGCCTGGGAACACCGGGTGCTGTAGACGCCTAGTTTTTTTGAAAAGAAACCAATTTTCGGCGGACTTGAGTTTGGAATAACTACGGGTTTTATTCGTCTTCTCTCGTCTACGGCCATACCACGTTGAAAACACCAGTTCTCGTCCGATCACTGAAGTTAAGCAACGTCGGGCCCGGTTAGTACTTGGATGGGTGACCGCCTGGGAACACCGGGTGCTGTAGACGCCTTTTTTCCCGATTGTTTCAACTAAAAATCAATTTTCCGCACTTCAGGCCATTGTACGTCTTCTTTGGCATAACATTAGCTCCCCCCCCCCTCCGCCCCGGGGGAAAAAAGATACAGAAAGAATTTGAGTAAAAATAACTACGGGTTTTATTCACCTTCGCTCGTCTACGGCCACACCACGTTGAAAACACCAGTTCTCGTCCGATCACTGAAGTTAAGCAACGTCGGGCCCGGTCAGTACTTGGATGGGTGACCGCCTGGGAACACCGGGTGCTGTAGACGCCTAGTTTTTTGAAAAGAAACCAATTTTCGGCGGACTTGAGTTAAGCATAACTACGGGTTTTATTCGCCTTCTCTCGTCTACGGCCACACCACGTTGAAAACACCAGTTCTCGTCCGATCACTGAAGTTAAGCAACGTCGGGCCCGGTCAGTACTTGGATGGGTGACCGCCTGGGAACACCGGGTGCTGTAGACGCCTAGTTTTTTTGAAAAGAAACCAATTTTCGGCGGACTTGAGTTTGGAATAACTACGGGTTTTATTCGTCTTCTCTCGTCTACGGCCATACCACGTTGAAAACACCAGTTCTCGTCCGATCACTGAAGTTAAGCAACGTCGGGCCCGGTTAGTACTTGGATGGGTGACCGCCTGGGAACACCGGGTGCTGTAGACGCCTTTTTTCCCGATTGTTTCAACTAAAAATCAATTTTCCGCACTTCAGGCCATTGTACGTCTTCTTTGGCATAACATTAGCTCCCCCCCCCCTCCGCCCCGGGGGAAAAAAGATACAGAAAGAATTTGAGTAAAAATAACTACGGGTTTTATTCACCTTCGCTCGTCTACGGCCACACCACGTTGAAAACACCAGTTCTCGTCCGATCACTGAAGTTAAGCAACGTCGGGCCCGGTCAGTACTTGGATGGGTGACCGCCTGGGAACACCGGGTGCTGTAGACGCCTAGTTTTTTGAAAAGAAACCAATTTTCGGCGGACTTGAGTTAAGCATAACTACGGGTTTTATTCGCCTTCTCTCGTCTACGGCCACACCACGTTGAAAACACCAGTTCTCGTCCGATCACTGAAGTTAAGCAACGTCGGGCCCGGTCAGTACTTGGATGGGTGACCGCCTGGGAACACCGGGTGCTGTAGACGCCTAGTTTTTTTGAAAAGAAACCAATTTTCGGCGGACTTGAGTTTGGAATAACTACGGGTTTTATTCGTCTTCTCTCGTCTACGGCCATACCACGTTGAAAACACCAGTTCTCGTCCGATCACTGAAGTTAAGCAACGTCGGGCCCGGTTAGTACTTGGATGGGTGACCGCCTGGGAACACCGGGTGCTGTAGACGCCTTTTTTCCCGATTGTTTCAACTAAAAATCAATTTTCCGCACTTCAGGCCATTGTACGTCTTCTTTGGCATAACATTAGCTCCCCCCCCCCTCCGCCCCGGGGGAAAAAAGATACAGAAAGAATTTGAGTAAAAATAACTACGGGTTTTATTCACCTTCGCTCGTCTACGGCCACACCACGTTGAAAACACCAGTTCTCGTCCGATCACTGAAGTTAAGCAACGTCGGGCCCGGTCAGTACTTGGATGGGTGACCGCCTGGGAACACCGGGTGCTGTAGACGCCTAGTTTTTTGAAAAGAAACCAATTTTCGGCGGACTTGAGTTAAGCATAACTACGGGTTTTATTCGCCTTCTCTCGTCTACGGCCACACCACGTTGAAAACACCAGTTCTCGTCCGATCACTGAAGTTAAGCAACGTCGGGCCCGGTCAGTACTTGGATGGGTGACCGCCTGGGAACACCGGGTGCTGTAGACGCCTAGTTTTTTTGAAAAGAAACCAATTTTCGGCGGACTTGAGTTTGGAATAACTACGGGTTTTATTCGTCTTCTCTCGTCTACGGCCATACCACGTTGAAAACACCAGTTCTCGTCCGATCACTGAAGTTAAGCAACGTCGGGCCCGGTTAGTACTTGGATGGGTGACCGCCTGGGAACACCGATTGCTGTAGACGCCTTTTTTCCCGATTGTTTCAACTAAAAATCAATTTTCCGCACTTCAGGCCATTGTACGTCTTCTTTGGCATAACATTAGCTCCCCCCCCCCTCCGCCCCGGGGGAAAAAAGATACAGAAAGAATTTGAGTAAAAATAACTACGGGTTTTATTCACCTTCGCTCGTCTACGGCCACACCACGTTGAAAACACCAGTTCTCGTCCGATCACTGAAGTTAAGCAACGTCGGGCCCGGTCAGTACTTGGATGGGTGACCGCCTGGGAACACCGGGTGCTGTAGACGCCTAGTTTTTTGAAAAGAAACCAATTTTCGGCGGACTTGAGTTAAGCATAACTACGGGTTTTATTCGCCTTCTCTCGTCTACGGCCACACCACGTTGAAAACACCAGTTCTCGTCCGATCACTGAAGTTAAGCAACGTCGGGCCCGGTCAGTACTTGGATGGGTGACCGCCTGGGAACACCGGGTGCTGTAGACGCCTAGTTTTTTTGAAAAGAAACCAATTTTCGGCGGACTTGAGTTTGGAATAACTACGGGTTTTATTCGTCTTCTCTCGTCTACGGCCATACCACGTTGAAAACACCAGTTCTCGTCCGATCACTGAAGTTAAGCAACGTCGGGCCCGGTTAGTACTTGGATGGGTGACCGCCTGGGAACACCGGGTGCTGTAGACGCCTTTTTTCCCGATTGTTTCAACTAAAAATCAATTTTCCGCACTTCAGGCCATTGTACGTCTTCTTTGGCATAACATTAGCTCCCCCCCCCCCTCCGCCCCGGGGGAAAAAAGATACAGAAAGAATTTGAGTAAAAATAACTACGGGTTTTATTCACCTTCGCTCGTCTACGGCCACACCACGTTGAAAACACCAGTTCTCGTCCGATCACTGAAGTTAAGCAACGTCGGGCCCGGTCAGTACTTGGATGGGTGACCGCCTGGGAACACCGGGTGCTGTAGACGCCTAGTTTTTTGAAAAGAAACCAATTTTCGGCGGACTTGAGTTAAGCATAACTACGGGTTTTATTCGCCTTCTCTCGTCTACGGCCACACCACGTTGAAAACACCAGTTCTCGTCCGATCACTGAAGTTAAGCAACGTCGGGCCCGGTCAGTACTTGGATGGGTGACCGCCTGGGAACACCGGGTGCTGTAGACGCCTAGTTTTTTTGAAAAGAAACCAATTTTCGGCGGACTTGAGTTTGGAATAACTACGGGTTTTATTCGTCTTCTCTCGTCTACGGCCATACCACGTTGAAAACACCAGTTCTCGTCCGATCACTGAAGTTAAGCAACGTCGGGCCCGGTTAGTACTTGGATGGGTGACCGCCTGGGAACACCGGGTGCTGTAGACGCCTTTTTTCCCGATTGTTTCAACTAAAAATCAATTTTCCGCACTTCAGGCCATTGTACGTCTTCTTTGGCATAACATTAGCTCCCCCCCCCCTCCGCCCCGGGGGAAAAAAGATACAGAAAGAATTTGAGTAAAAATAACTACGGGTTTTATTCACCTTCGCTCGTCTACGGCCACACCACGTTGAAAACACCAGTTCTCGTCCGATCACTGAAGTTAAGCAACGTCGGGCCCGGTCAGTACTTGGATGGGTGACCGCCTGGGAACACCGGGTGCTGTAGACGCCTAGTTTTTTGAAAAGAAACCAATTTTCGGCGGACTTGAGTTAAGCATAACTACGGGTTTTATTCGCCTTCTCTCGTCTACGGCCACACCACGTTGAAAACACCAGTTCTCGTCCGATCACTGAAGTTAAGCAACGTCGGGCCCGGTCAGTACTTGGATGGGTGACCGCCTGGGAACACCGGGTGCTGTAGACGCCTAGTTTTTTTGAAAAGAAACCAATTTTCGGCGGACTTGAGTTTGGAATAACTACGGGTTTTATTCGTCTTCTCTCGTCTACGGCCATACCACGTTGAAAACACCAGTTCTCGTCCGATCACTGAAGTTAAGCAACGTCGGGCCCGGTTAGTACTTGGATGGGTGACCGCCTGGGAACACCGGGTGCTGTAGACGCCTTTTTTCCCGATTGTTTCAACTAAAAATCAATTTTCCGCACTTCAGGCCATTGTACGTCTTCTTTGGCATAACATTAGCTCCCCCCCCCCTCCGCCCCGGGGGAAAAAAGATACAGAAAGAATTTGAGTAAAAATAACTACGGGTTTTATTCACCTTCGCTCGTCTACGGCCACACCACGTTGAAAACACCAGTTCTCGTCCGATCACTGAAGTTAAGCAACGTCGGGCC